>NW_027176202.1:50000-70000 GCF_023055335.1 Clinocottus analis | reverse complement strand
AGAATTTCCAGTTACATGCTGTCGGGCTGACGTGTGTGTGTGTGTGTGTGTAATGATTCCTGCTGCTGATGGTGGACCCTGTGGGCTCTTGCGTGGTCTTCCTAATAGGCAGCCAGGTGCCTCCTGCTCTTGTTGACTGGGACTGAAGCCTCCGTATTACACACACACACACACACACACACACACACACACACTAGTGCAACCGCTGTCCATGGCGACCCGGTGCAACCGGCCTCAAATTAGCCGGTGGACCCGGCCGGAGCTGTCACTGCCCCGCCGCCGCGAGCTGAGTTCATGTCACGCTGCGAGGACGAGTTTCACTCCATTGCATGTGCCAGGGCTGTTTTTAGGGGGAAGGAGGAGGAGGAGGAGGAAGAGGAGGAGGAGGAGGAGCGAGGCCCGGGTTGGGATAGGGAATGTTTTTTTTTCTGCAGATCAATAATTGGCTTGATTGTTTGTCAGGAAGCGCTTCAGAAGATCCGCCAGAAGAACACGATGCGCCGCGAGGTGACGGTGGAGCTGAGCAGTCAGGGCTTCTGGAAGACCGGCATCCGCTCTGACGTCTGTCAGGTAACACCCACGCACACACACACACGCATGCGCACACACACACACACACACACACGTTTACGTAACACTTTCATAACATGCACTCGACATGGAGCTTATTGATGTGGTAAAGGGCTTTAAAAATATTGAAAGAAATCATCAAATAATAAAACAGTACAATGCTGATGCAAGAACACTAAAAAAGTACAAAAACGTTATTGTGAGGAACTTTTCACTGATTATGTGACTCGATGCCTCGATATGACGGACGAATGCAAACGTGTCTTCACGGCCTGTTTCTCTGCGTCTCTTCTTCACCGTCTTTGGGAGCAGAGCTTCTCCTTAAATGAGAGGTTTTCTAAAGGGACCCTGGTGCTCAGAGACACTACCGCTTTAGTCCACAGGGGGCGCCAGCATGAAGGAAATCTCCTCGCCGCAGCTTCAATAAGTAAAAAATTGGAGCGGCTTATGATCAATTTAATTACACACTATTACAATGAGATGCTACACAACAATTTGGTAGTACAACAAATAACAAGTAACAATGGTCATATTTTATTTGAACGTGTACTGTGGAAACTAACGTTGTCTCCAGACCTCTTTTCCCTGTTTGTGTCGTCGTAGGAACCCAAAATTAATGCCAATACTTGTGTTTATTCTATGTATTTGTTTAGCAAAATCTTGGTAAAAAAATGTATATCTGCCAAAGTATTCCTTTTAAAAGATATTTTTTTGGTAACTCTGAACATCCAGCATGATATGAGCCAGATTCCCCCAAAAAAGCCTCCTGCAGCGTCAATAAGACACCTTTTTGTAAAGATTAGGACCTAAAGAATCAGAACCTGCAGCAACAATCACAATAAAACAAAGTCTTGTCCTGTTAGGAAGGAGTTTCAGTCAAGAAACTGTCGTTCAGTTCAAAAATGGACAAATTACGTATATTATATCAAAACATTGTCTGAATGGGGCATGCTGGGACTTAAAATGGACGCGGGAGGATTTTCACACGGTTTCCAAAAGGTCCAGGCGGTGACGGCCGGGTCGGTGCTGACGCGTCGAGGTTCAGACGTTCACAAAGTTCTGATATTCCTCCCTGAACTTCAGTCACAACTCCGTGCGTCTGGAGCTCTTCTGATCTTTCCGCCGGTTGCGTCACTCTTTTCTTTTTAGTGTCAGAGTCCCGTCTGGACCAGTGGACTCCCACTGAGCCCCCCCTGGCTTCTGTTACGGACTTGAACCCCCGACCCTGGACGTTGAAACACACATCAGTGTCACGTTAAAGACGACAACGTGTGCGTCACTTCTCTTTTATTTATCGTCCATCACAATATTTTCTACCTGTTACTCGGGGAAAGATATATTTGTATTTCCTCCCTCAAAAGCATCTTTTTGGAAGGTTTCCTCTGCTGTTTGAGGGAGTGACAGAAAGTTTGAGCCCCCCTCTCTCACTGTGAGGTCTTCGTGGAGAAGGAATCGGATCCATAATTGCTGCCCAATTATATTCGCTTGGAGCTGAACCGCCGCGGCTAATTGGCTCATGAATAATTTCCGCCTCGAACCCGAACGGCGGTACGATGTGACACGGACAAGACGGAGCGGCAACACTGACCCGCCGTTTCTGGATATTTTCGGAAACAAAATCAGCCTCCCTCTCCTTCCTCCTCTTCCTCCTCCTCTTCCTCCTACCACTCTTCGTTGCTGGCCTCTTCAAGGTTGCTGCACTTGAAAGGCTCTCAAGGACCGAGGCTGCACATCGCAAGGATTTATTTATTTATTCATCAACGTGTTTTTAATTTATTGTTTATTTCCTGGTTCACTGCTGCGTTTCTCTGCTTTTTCATTCCTGCCACTTTTTTTTTTTAAAATAGTTTTCTGCGTCCCTGATCGCATCCATGTGACGCTCAGTGGATCCTTTTGTCTTCCACACTTCAAGGGAAGCCGGCAGCTTGCTTCCCCACTTCCACCGCACATGGAAACACGTGGGCGGGTCTTTGTTCACTTTTATAAATGTATTTACATTAATCAGCCTGTTTATGTATCATATAACCCGGGCAGAGCAAGGGAGCAATGCAATACTGCATGTAGGAGGAAAGTATTAATTGCTTCCATACTTGGCTTCTCTGAATAATATTCCTCCTACAAAAAAACCTTAAAATAAGTTGGAGTGGAGCGTCTGTTAGCCTGACGGACACATCTCTGTTGCACAAGATGCAGCGAGCAGAAATGTTTATTTATTCCGTTAGAAACAAATGGAAAACAAGTCAGATATCCATTTAACCAAAAAACTAAAACATTCCAGTGAATGAAACTGTGACGGATGTGAGTTCAAGTGCAATTCAGGATCCACGCTCGTCACATTTCAGCCGGTCTGTGAATTAGAAACGTTCCACCTTTTTAATTACCAGAGTATCAACTCTTAACTCACACACTACACTCTCTCTCACACACACACACACACACACACACACACACACAGTCATTGGGGGGGGGGGGGGCGTGGCCCGGCCCCGGGGCAACACGGCGGCGGCGCTCGTAGCCTCCGGGCTCAGCCCCTCCTCCTCCGGTACGCTAATTAAAAACATTTACCCCCCCCCCCATGACCCTGTCGGCCGGCTCGCTCTCCAACTGTCGGCCTGAATTGCTGACCGACTGACTTCACATGTCGCTCACCAACGCGCTTCACTCCTTTCTCCTTTTCGTTCTTTCACTTAAAATACACTTTTAATGTGGGTCGGGGGACTGAACGGGCTGGGGGGGGGGGGGGCTCGGCCGGTCCAAAATGTGAATTTCCCTCCTTCTGTCGTTCCCTCAGCTGGCGATTGGGTTTTTGATTATTTCATCTCTCTGTTGCAGAGCACCACTTAATAAATAATGACTGGCTGATTGATTTCTCCCGGCATGTTCCTTCTATCATCCCTCTCTCTCCCTCTTTTCTTCTTGTTGCACCCTCTCTCTCATCCCTCTCTCTCGTGCTTTTCTTCTTGTTGCACCCTCTCTCTCCCTCTTTTCTTCTTGTTGCACCCTCTCTCTCATCCCTCTCTCTCGTGCTTTTCTTCTTGTTGCACCCTCTCTCTCCCTCTTTTCTTCTTGTTGCACCCTCTCTCTCATCCCTCTCTCTCGTGCTTTTCTTCTTGTTGCACCCTCTCTCTCCCTCTTTTCTTCTTGTTGCACCCTCTCTCTCATCCCTCTCTCTCCCTCTTTTCTTCTTGTTGCACCCTCTCTCTCATCCCACTCTCTCTACCTCTTTTCTTCTTGTTGCACCCTCTCTCTCATCCCACTCTCTCTACCTCTTTTCTTCTTGTTGCACCCTCTCTCTCATCCCTCTCTCTCCCTCTTTTCTTCTTGTTGCACCCTCTCTCTCATCCCACTCTCTCCCTCTTTTCTTCTTGTTGCACCCTCTCTCTCATCCCTCTCTCTACCTCTTTTCTTCTTGTTGCACCCTCTCTCTCATCCCTCTCTCTCCTTCTTTTCTTCTTGTTGCACCCTCTCTCCATCCCACTCTCTCCCTCTTTTCTTCTTGTTGCACCCTCTCTCTCATCCCACTCTCTCTACCTCTTTTCTTCTTGTTGCACCCTCTCTCTCATCCCTCTCTCTCCCTCTTTTCTTCTTGTTGCACCCTCTCTCTCATCCCTCTCTCTCCTTCTTTTCTTCTTGTTGCACCCTCTCTCTTATCCCTCTCTCTCCCTCTTTTCTTCTTGTTGCACCCTCTCTCTCATCCCACTCTCTCTCCCTCTTTTCTTCTTGTTGCACCCTCTCTCTCATCCCACTCTCTCACTCTTTTCTTCTTGTTGCACCCTCTCTCCATCCCACTCTCCCCTCTCTCTCCGTTCTCACCCTGCCTGATGCTCGTCCTCCATCTCTTTCCTGCTGCTTTTTAAAAAACCAATTCTCTCCTCTGGTCCTCCACAGCACGCCATGATGCTGCCCGTCCTCACCCACCACATCCGCTACCACCAGTGTCTGATGCACCTGGATAAGCTCATCGGCTACGTCTTCAAGGAGCGCTGCCTCCTCCAGGTGAGTCACGGCCTCTCAGGCGGAGGGGAAGAAAAGGAGGGTGGGAGCAGAGAAAGTAAACATTTAGTGCAGGGGCTTCTGGAGCGCCTCATTACTGTGGCCGTTCCACCTCTGCAAGGGAAGCAGGAGGGCTCAGGAGTCATCTGAGGTAACACACACACACACACACACACACACACACACACACACACACACACACACACACACACACACACACACACACACACACACACACACCGGCCTGAGTCACATCTCTGCAACGGGCAGCCGGGTCCGCTGTGAGTTGCAGTGACAGTAGTCAGGACAGCAACAGCCTTCTCCGTAATGCTAGCTCTGCCCTGTCAGCCCCCCCCCCACACACACACACACGCTCACACACACACACACGCTCACACTCACACACTCACACACACACACACACACCCGGCTGCCTCCAGCAGTATTGAAGAGCTGTCATAACCTGATACATTAGAAATCAATGTGTTGTAGCCCATACATGGTTAAAAAGGGGGAAGGATGCATTAGGATCCGCTCAAGGCTCTGTGTGTGTGTGTGTGTGTGTGTGTGAGAGTGTGTGTGTGTGTTTGCACTTATCAATCAACGATTGACCTTTTTGTCGTTCCCGTAATGACGACCTGTCATTACCGGCACTAAAAAAGGGACGGCTGGACCGGCCTGGTGTTTGTCGAGGAGACGCTGGTGTGGATCTGGTGTGGATCTGGTGTGGAGCTGGTGTGGATCTGGTGTGGAGCTGGTGTGGAGCTGGTGTGGAGCTGGTGTGGAGCTGGTGTGGAGCTGGTGTGGAGCTGGTGTGGATCTGGTGTGGATCTGGTGTGGATCTGGTGTGGATCTGGTGTGGAGCTGGTGTGGAGCTGGTGTGGATCTGGTGTGGATCTGGTGTGGAGCTGGTGTGGAGCTGGTGTGGATCTAGTGTGGGGCTGGTGTGGATCTAGTGTGGAGCTGGTGTGGATCTGGTGTGGATCTGGTGTGGATCTAGTGTGGAGCTGGTGTGGAGCTGGTGTGGATCTGGTGTGGAGCTGGTGTGGAGCTGGTGTGGATCTGGTGTGGATCTGGTGTGGAGCTTGTCATCTCGCGGGCGGAGAGGTTAATGGATCTGTCCCTCTGTCTCTCGTTCGCTTCAGTCGTCAGCCCAAAGACACACAAACAAACAAACAAACAAACAAACGAAAGAAAGAAAGAAAGAGAAGAAGAAAAACAATCAGTTTGATCATGACAGCTCACATACTGTGTGTGTGTGTGTGGGTGTGGGTGTGTGGGTGGGTGTGTGTGTGTGTGTGTGTGTGTGTGCGCATTGCAATTCTATCCACTGAGGTGTTAATACCATGACATTGCTGAGAGTGAGAGAGTGTGTGTGGCTGTTTGTGTGTGAGTGAGATAAACCAGAGGCTGTCAGCACCACTACTGGGACTGAAAGGGCCCGAGTAGGGAGCTATTTGTTGGGCTTACAGCAGCTACACACACACACACACACACACACACACACACACACACACAGTGAAGATGGGTTTGGACAGAGCGACTGCAGTGTTGCTTGTTCAGTCAGAACCGAGTCAGAACCGATGATCACGTGTCAGGAGTGCAGCGTTTGTGTGTTTTTTTTTCTTTATACAACGACAGTTTTCCCAAAAAGTAAATTTACACAACAACAACTAGTTTGAAACTTGTGAGGTTTCTAACAAGGTAACTCAAGTCAGGCTGATAATACCTCATCAGTACGTAGGCTCACACTCCTCCAGTACATGTGATGGAGTTCGACTCACCTTTTAACGCTCTGGCCGTTTTGTTAGCACCATTAGCTGCTAGCCGCTGCCATGTTGAGAGCTGCGCGGAGGCAATAAATACGCTCTTAATGCCGTGGGGGAGAACTTCTAAGGCGGAGGAACAGAGACTCCAGTGTATGAAGGCAAATTAATGTCATGAATAGAGAGCGCAAATGAGCTAAAAGTTGCTCTCGTGCCAGGAAAAGTTGCCCTAAAAGCTTTAAACTGATGATATTAATTTGCCGAGAATTTGCAAAGAAAACGTCGTCAATGTTTAATCGCGGTGCCGCACTCGGCCGGTGAATCAATGACAACATCGTTCGGGTTCTCCGTGTAGCAACGGACCTGCTGTTTCCATTCGCAGTGGCAATCCGTTGCTGGCAACTCAGAGCAATGGGCCTCTGCACTTCCCCCGCCTGGCTGTATAGAGCCACGGCCCTTTGAAGCTCCTCTTCTGAGAGCCTCCATGTTAAACATTTAAAACTAGAGGCGGGGGTTTGGAGACATGGCCCCGCCCCCTCCCTACTCCTCACATTGGACCCATGCTGACACAACGAGAGGCATCGGAGGTCCTTTATAATTTAACGTCCTCGGCGCGGCTCTGATGCTGCTGCTTTTGTTTGTGCGCCGTCACGACGCCGCTGTGACTCTGGTGTACAAAGAGCCCAGGTATTTCAGTTCTTGTTTTTGTTATTCACCGCGTTGCATGGTGTCAATTAGAGCCGTTTAAAGGCTCCGAGTATTTACTTTTATTCCTGAGCCAACATTTAATATCACTCGTCACCAAGACAACATGTTACAAATTATTTATTCACATATTTGCAAGAAATTAATCTCTATGGCAACAAACAGGCAGCAACCATGTGTTTGAACCTGTAATGTCTCTCCTGACCACCAGGGGACGACTCCTCTGGTTGTATAGAAGTCTATGCTTCATGTGTTAAAGCTGCATTCTCTCTCCTGACCACCAGGGGACGACTCCTCTGGTTGTATAGAAGTCTATGCTTCATGTGTTGAAGCTGCATTCTCTCTCCTGACCACCAGGGGGCGACTCCTCTGGTTGTATAGAAGTCCATGCTTCAGCAGCAGCTATCACTAAAACCCCAAATGGCTCCGATAGTTGACGCGTTGACGGGGAAGCGCAGACGTCAATCTCTCCCGACAGTCGTCTTAAAAGCCGACGCTGCCGTTTGGATGTCGTCCTTAACTGTGAAGGACCTGCAGTGTTTACAGAGGAACTGATGTCTTCTTCTTCTCTCTCTGTCTCCAGTCTCTGTAGTGGAGCGGTGTCGTCGGCAGTCATTGACTTGTGTCTGACATCGCACAATGGGGGAGTTGAAAGTGGAGGATGTTGTTGTTTTTATTTATATTTCTTATCAAACTGTCAACGTGGCGCTGAGAATTGCTAGATTTCTGCTTGTGTCATGTCAAATAACTAGATCTTTATTTCTCTCACACACACACACACACACACACACACACACACACACACACACACACACACACACACAATGTTGTTCCTCTTAACCACAGGAAGAGGGGAGAATAAAAAAACAACAACAGAAGTACAATTGCTGTTGAATTTGTTTCCGTGTTGGCGGCTCCAAAGCTGAAGTCTCTCCAGCGACTATAAATATTGAAACTCTGTTAACGTTTACATATATATCTCATTGGAGCTTGAAATTGATTTGAAGTTGGCTGAAAGGAGACAAGCAGCCCAGGAGGGGGGGGGGATTAACATCCTCCTAATGTAAGATTGATAAAGGCTTGACATCCTCCTGAGCGCTATCTGCTTCCTGCTTCCTCCCCCGGCCAGGAGGAGGTTTCTAACAAACTAAAGCGTTTCCTTCAGGCTGACTCTACCTTAAACTCTGTTACTCTTTACAGGTTTAAAGCCATTCATTTACATACAGACAACTTCACAGTGACAAAGAGGGAGTCTCTCTCTCTCTCTCTCTCTCTCTCTCTCTCTCTCTCTCTCTCGCTCTCTCTGTCTGTCCCTCTCTCTCTCTCTCTCTCTCTCTCTTTCTCTCTCTCTCTCTCTCTCTCTCTCTCTCTCTCTCGCTCTCTCTGTCTGTCCCTCTCTCTCTCTCTCTCTTTCTCTCTCTCTTTCTCTCTCTCTCTCTCTCTCTCTCTCTCTCTCTCTCTCTCTCTCTTTCTCTCTCTCTCTCGCTCTCTCTGTCTGTCCCTCTCTCTCTCTCTCTCTCTCTCTCTCTCTTTCTCTCTCTCTTTCTCTCTCTCTCTCTCTCTCTCTCTCTCTCTCTCCTCTGATCCCACATTAAGATCCTTTAAGATCTGCATCCTTAAACACCCCAAAATAAACAATCCTCTCCTCGATGTGTCCGGTGTCGGCCTCTGTGTCTTTAGGCCGCTCTAGAAAAAGAGTCTGAGAATCTAAATCAACGTTCTTTGTACTTTACTTTCTGGCTGGATGTCGGGCGGCGGCATCGGCCTCTCCTGAAGCTTTGATGAGGTTCCTGTGGTTGAAAAGCGGTACCTTCCTCCCTAGTTGCTAACCTCCATTTCTCCTCCTCCAGCTGGCCATGACGCACCCGAGTCACCACCTCAACTTCGGCATGAACCCCGACCACGCCCGCAACTCGCTCTCCAACTGCGGCATCCGGCAGCCCAAGTACGGGGACAGGAAGGTCCACCACATGTACATGAGGAAGAAGGGTGGGTTCCCCTCCGCCTGCTCCGCCCTCCACCTCCACGTCTAGACCCTCACCTCTCACCCTCCTGTTTGTCTTTCAGGCATCAACACGCTGATTAACATCATGTCTCGCCTGGGCCAGGATGACCCCTCCCCCTCCAGGTAAGCCACGCCCCCCCGCGGGCGCATATCTGTTCACGCCGTCACCGACCGCGGCAGCGACCGCAGGGGCCGATCCTCGTGATTAACACGCCGGAGGCCCGCTGGCAAGAAGATTAAGTTGAACTGTGAGGGGGAGATATCACCGGGGAAATGAAAGGAGCTCATTTCAAGAGGCAGCGGCGGCTCAGCAGCCAATGAGAGAGGCTGTTATTCTGCATGTGTGTTTTCTCAACACGACTGCCTCTCTCTCTCTCTCTCTCTCTCTCTCTCTCTCCCCCCCTCCCTCCCCCGCCCCACTTCCTCCAGGATCAATCACAACGAGAGACTGGAGTTCCTGGGTGACGCTGTTGTCGAGTTCCTCACCAGGTGAGAAGGCGCCTTTTTTTTTCCTGGTGCGTATTTGATGGACGCCGCCGCTAATTGAAGCCGACGACAACACCAGCGGCTTCTCTCTCTGACCCTCTCACTCTCTCTCTCATTGTCTGCCTTCTCCGTGTCTGTCACATCCGAGCTAATCTCCATACTTTCGACCCATTCAAGACAGTGATTTACTGGTAATTGGAACTGGGATGTAATACCCTCCTCCTCCCCCCTCGTCCCCCCTCCTCCCCCACACCTCCCACCGCTTTTAATGGCCTGAAATTCTCCATGACAACTTGCAATTAGCTGTCTGGACTTGCTGTCTGGAATGCTGACTGTGTTATTGACTCCCAGGTGAGTGTGGACTTTGCCGCCTGGCACTTACCTAAGCACAGTGCTAATTATGTGTGGCTATTATTAATCTCACACTCTCTCGCTAGAGCACCGCACCCCCTCCTCCTCCTCCTCCTCCTCCTCCTCCTCCTCCTCCTCCTCCTCCTCCTCCTCCTCCTCCTCCCGAGTTGATATTACTTCCTGAACATACAAGGGAAAAGGGCTTCCTCTCTTGCCACGAGCTGTCGTACTCTCTCACACACACACACACACACACACACACACACACACACACACACACACGAGCAGGAGAAAGGAAGACCACATTTCTATCTGGCTTCCATTTGCCCAACAGCTTATCGTCCACTACCCCCCAAAATAAAAGTACTTGGTACCCCTCCATGCTAACACTTCCGCCGCAGTGCACGTTGGGATTGAACCCTAAAGGGAACTGACACTGTGAGACAGGACGCTGCAGCTCCTTATGCAACTAGAGCAGCTACAAAGGAAGTGCTCGCCTCTGTTTCTGCAGCTATCTCTGGGCATGTTCTCCCTCCCTCCCTTCTTTCATTGTTAGCGTCTGACGAGGCTTGGCCTCGCGCTCTGGCCCTCTGAATTATTTATCAGCCTCTTGTCCAGTTAAATGGGTACAGCAGATTCAGCCAACTTGCCTTGTACACCTCCAGCGCGCTGCCCTCAGAGGCCTCTGTGCCTCCGCCGTCCAGCCAACACAATGTTTTGCACATTTTGAATATGCCCGACATGAGGAGTTAGTGTTGAAACAGAAGGGGGGGTCATAGTTTTAGTATTTTCTAGTTTGTAAAGGGGCAGCAGATGATGTAAAGAACATAAGTTTGCTTGCAATATTTGTGATCTTCTGAAAGACTAAATATTTCACAAAGGGAGTCGTTGAAGTTCAGGTCCCCAGCAATAGCCACGTTTTTGTCTTTCATCCTTTATGACGTAAATGCTGATTGCACAACGTAACAGCTGTAGAATAATGGCGGCATCAGCGGTTGGATCGGTTCCCCGTGATCCTGTCCTTCGCCCCGTAACGCCGTCTCAGGGCTTGATTTATTTACTAAGTTTGACTTGTTCACTAGTTTTGCTCCTTCTCACAGCACTGAGATCGATGGGAGCTTTCTTGATCAAAGTTAGGACTCTTATGCTCGTTTCTTGCTTTGGAAGAGTACCCGGGCTGCTAGCAAGAAGCCATGTTGCTAAAGCTAACGCAAAACAAAACAGGAAAAGGAAGCAGCTGCTATGAGAAAACCAGAAAACATATCTATGATTCATTGTCTGTTTGCTAATCGAAACACGGCTAACGAAAAGCAAAATGAGTCATTGTCTAAACCAAAGATCACCTTTTCCCGCGGTGGCCTTCCTGAAACGACGACTTGCCCGGAGGTGGAGAGAAAAAGAAAACTACAAATGTTTTTCTTTTCTCTAATATTTCTCAGCCGTTTAACCGCCAACATGAAATGAAATGAATGAAAAGTACTTTATTAATCTCCAAGGAGAAATGTTTGTCATACTAGCAGCATCCCAATGCCATAAGCATGACGATGGTGATGGATGGCTTGCAGATGCGCTTCAGAGCTCCAGTGTTTATCTTAGTGGCCCTTTGGTGTGCGGCCGGTCGGGGGGTCGAAGGTCCACCGCGTCGATACGAAGCTTTCTCTCCAACACCTCGTCTGCACCTGAAGGACGCCGCGCTGTCCGGTTCCTCTGTGATTGACACTTTGCACAGCAGAAACCAGTTCATTATTTTCCATTACGCTAAGTGCTTTTTATTAATTCCAAGTGCTTTGTTTTCACACTAAGACCACAACAGCCCTGACAAATGGACCTCTCGTGAATTTGGCAAAAAAACAGAACGCCACCTGCTCCCCTCCCCCCCTGCATTGATTAGAAATGACTGAATTAAATGGCCTGTTGTAATTCAAATGAAATCAAATGATACGGTGCGGGAGCCGCTGGGCCGTAATGGAAATGGAGCCCAGCTGTGGAGCCGCTGAAGCGTCCGCGGCCATTTCGCGGCTCCGTCCTGGAAACAAGGAGCGTCTCTGGGAAATTAATTAGAGCTCTCGCACGGAATTGGTGAAGGCGAATTAAACAAATATCAGAATTTTTTTTTTTATCTGACCTCTCTTTTAATGAGTTTCAAGTCCGCTTTTTTTTATTCATGGCACATTTGTGTTCATTTCTGTCATTTTTTTCTCTTCCATCCCGTCGTTCTATGAGTGTAGTGAGACAAGAACGGGGTTCTTGGAAAACCTGGAAAATCTTTAAAAATATGTTTACAATTACACAATGTTTGGTCATGTAAATTGGGTTAAAAGTCATGTAAATCTTGTTTAAAATCATGTAAATTTGGTTAATAGTCATGAAAATTTGCTTTAAAGTTGTGTAAAAGTGTTATATTCATGTGTTCATTTATGCTGAGTTATAAATAATGAATCTGCTTTTAAAAGAAAGAGGCTCAAAATATCAGCAGCGTACATACAGGCATCGATATAAATGTTTATTCTTTTAATCAAACTATTAGTTTAAATACTACATGTTATTACTTTTTACTGCTTACACACACATTTCACACAATCTTTGCTCATGGACATTTTACAGTCCTGTGAATGAACGGTCCTGGACCTGCACTGGTCACGATGTGTCTGAACCCCGGAGAGAAAACTACTCTTTGTCCAATCCAGTTTCCTCTCCTGCGTCCTCAGCGTCCACCTGTACTACCTGTTCCCCGGCTTGGAGGAGGGCGGCCTGGCCACCTACAGAACGGCCATCGTGCAGAACCAGCACTTAGCCATGCTCGCCAAGGTAGGCTGCTCCTCCTCCTCCTCCTTTCTCCTCCTCAACCTCCTCCTCCTCCTCCCCTCTTGCAGGTCTTAGCGGCCCCAGGCCTTAAACACTAGAACCCGTGTGAGCGGCGTTATGTTTTCTCCGTCATGACTGCTTCTTTTCTAACGGGGAAAAGAGTCATTTTGTCTTCCTGCCAGTCTGTTTTTTTTTTTGCCCCTCAGGTTTGTAATTGGAGTTGAAAGGTTGTTGTTTTGGAGGACGAGACTCGTGCAGCGGCGTCCCTGTGGCCCGAGAAGTCTCCCTGAAACACTTCCTGTTATGGCTAGACCCCCTTGCTCCCTCCCTTGCTCCCTCCCTTGCTCCCTCTCCCCTTGCTCCCTCCCTTGCTCCCTCCCTTGCTCCCTCCCTTGCTCCCTCTCTCCTCCCTCCCCCCTCTCCCCTTGCTCCCTCCCTTGCTCCCTCCCTCCTCCCTCCCCCCTCTCCCCTTGCTCCCTCCCTTGCTCCCTCCCTCCTCCCTCTCCCCTTGCTCCCTCCCTTGCTCCCTCCCTTGCTCCCTCCCTCCTCCCTCTCCCCTTGCTTCCCCTCCCCCCCTCGCTGGCAGCGCCGTGCCGCCAAAGCCGGCTCACTGGCACGTTGGTAAAGAACACAACAGTAATCGTCCCGTGATGTGGAGAAAGCAATTAAAAACTTCAATCTTTCATGTCGCTCCCCGCTGAATACAAAGGCGCGTTGGCGTCTGCATCGGCCGTGTCGCCGTTTGGCTTGTTTCACTTTGCCGCTCGCGGTAAAGAGAGTGTGATACGGCGTTGCCGCGTTGCCGGCTTGTTTACCGGCTCCTTCTGAAGCCGGCTGCTCAAGAACACTCGCAATTATCTCTCAAAAAAAAGAAAAGCATCTTCGGCGAGCGGCGCGATCCGCCACTTCACTCGGGAAGAAAGGCTTAGCAAGTCTGAGCGGCTCCCTCTGAGTTTGGAGTATTTATGAATCGTGATTTTGTTTAATTTGTGCGCGCGGTGGCGGGGGGTGAGGGACCACCAACGGTTATCAGCCGTAATTAAATCGCACCCTGACTGGTTTTTGCTGGGTTTCTCGTCTGTTGTTGCGCTGCCAGTAAAAAAATAAATCAAGTTGGGCAACTTTTTGACGTGGCTCAAAGAGATAGTTGCAGAAAGTTTGACTGACCCACAGGCCCACACGTCACTGCTGCTCATTCACGCTACTGTATTTCACCATTTCATGATTATTATCAGACGGAGTGCTTCTCTCCCGGCGGGGAAGCGACTGCACAGGGAGGAAGTTGCGTCAATGAACTCGTCTTTTACGGGTTGCTTTTATGTGATTGGATGGATGTTTTATTTGGACCTGTCCGTCTTGCCGGCCTTGAGCGCTTGCCCCGCCTCCAGAGGAGCGTGTGCACAGTGTGAATAACCCGCTGGCTTCATCGCGCAAATTGTGTGAACTTACGCGGCATTGTGCGCTTTTTATGATCGTCTAATAAATCTTTGTCAAAGTGCTCCCACGTAAATCATGAAAGAAACACCACGAGGACACTGAGGAGGTTCTGCTGCAAGAGAACATCAAGAAGACACTGAGGAGGTTCTGCTGCAAGAGAACATCAAGAAGACACTGAAGAGGTTCTGCTGCAAGAGAACATCAAGAAGACACTGAGGAGGTTCTGCTGCAAGAGAACATCAAGAAGACACTGAGGAGGTTCTGCTGCAAGAGAACATCAAGAAGACACTGAGGAGGTTCTGCTGCAAGAGAACATCAAGAAGACACTGAGGAGGTTCTGCTGCAAGAGAACATCAAGAAGACACTGAGGAGGTTCTGCTGCAAGAGAACATCAAGAAGACACTGAGGAGGTTCTGCTGCAAGAGAACATCAAGAAGACACTAAGGAGGTTCTGCTGCAAGAGAACATCAAGAAGACACTGAAGAGGTTCTGCTGCAAGAGAACATCAAGAAGACACTGAAGAGGTTCTGCTGCAAGAGAACATCAAGAGGACACTGAGGAGGTTCTGCTGCAAGAGAACATCAAGAAGACACTAAGGAGGTTCTGCTGCAAGAGAACATCAAGAGGACACTGAGGAGGTTCTGCTGCAAGAGAACATCAAGAGGACACTGAGGAGGTTCTGCTGCAAGAGAACATCAAGAGGACACTGAAGAGGTTCTGCTGCAAGAGAACATCAAGAGGACACTGAGGAGGTTCTGCTGCAAGAGAACATCAAGAAGACACTGAGGAGGTTCTGCTGCAAGAGAACATCAAGAAGACACTGAGGAGGTTCTGCTGCAAGAGAACATCAAGAAGACACTGAGGAGGTTCTGCTGCAAGAGAACATCAAGAGGACACTAAGGAGGTTCTGCTGCAAGAGAACATCAAGAAGACACTGAGGAGGTTCTGCTGCAAGAGAACATCAAGAAGACACTAAGGAGGTTCTGCTGCAAGAGAACATCAAGAAGACACTGAAGAGGTTCTGCTGCAAGAGAACATCAAGAAGACACTGAGGAGGTTCTGCTGCAAGAGAACATCAAGAAGACACTGAAGAGGTTCTGCTGCAAGAGAACATCAAGAGGAAGAGTCTGGAGGCACATGAAGAACAACTGGAGATGAAACCATAACAAACGATACTTTACCTTTAATATAAACCGTATGATGATGGCGCTGCTTTGTGTACTGTACACAAGTACTGCGAATACCAGTACACAGATGAATTTATAGTCATCTAGTACCACATACAAAAATATATATATATATGTATATATATAGTCATATAGTACCACATGAATAAATATATATAGTCATATAGTACCACATACATAAATATATATATATATATATATATATATATATAGTCATATAGTACCACATACATAAATATATATATATATATATATATGTATATATATAGTCATATAGTACCACATACATAAATATATACAGTCATATAGTCATATATACAGTCATATAGTACCACATACATATATATATATATATATATATATATATATATATATATATATATATATATATATACTTGTAGTTGTGTGAACCTGTACAGACAGGATGAAGGTCGCCACTGTTCTATTCCACAATTTATCTTGGGATTATCTAGCGTGTGTGTGTGTGTGAGTGTGTGTGTGTGTGTGTGTGTGTGAGAGAGTGTTTGCCAGTGTATCTGTGCACGTGTGTGAGCCCCCCCCCCCCCCCCCCCCCCCCTCCCTCTCCGTGCCGGCTTAGTGCTTCATGCCACAGCTGGACAACACATGGGCACATCTGTCAGTGCCATGAAGTAGAACCTTTTCCAGCAAGGGCAGGCAATCTTTTTCATTTCCCCAGAGTTGCTTTGACCCCCCTCCTCTCCTCCCTCCTCCTCCACCTCCTCCTCTCCCACCACCTCCTCCTCTCCCACCACCTCCTCCTTCGGTGGCGGTGGTGTCGGTGGCGTCAGTGGTGTGTTGGTGGTGTCGGTGGTGTCAGTGGTGTGTCTGTGGTGTCAGTGGTGTGTTGGTGGTGTCGGTGGCGTCAGTGGTGTGTTGGTGGTGTTGGTGGTGTCAGTGGTGTTGTTGGTGGTGGTGTCAGTGGTGTTGTTGGTGTTGGTGGTGGTGTCAGTGGTGGTGGTGTCAGTGGTGTTGTTGGTGGTGGTGTTGTTGGTGTTGGTGGTGGTGTCAGTGGTGGCGGCGGTGGTGTTGCTGGTGTCAGTGGTGGCGTCGGGGGCGTCAGTGGTGTTGGTGGTGGTGGCAGTGGTGGTGGTGTCAGTGGTGGTGTCAGTGGTGGTGGTGTCAGTGTTGGTGGTGTCAGTGGTGGTGGTGTCAGTGGTGTTGTTGGTGGTGGTGTCAGTGTTGGTGGTGTCAGTGGTGGTGGTGTCAGTGGTGTTGTTGGTGGTGGTGTCAGTGTTGGTGGTGTCAGTGGTGGTGGTGTCAGTGTTGTTGTTGGTGGTGGTGTCAGTGGTGTTGGTGGTGGTGTCAGTGGTGGTGGTGGTGGTGTCAGTGGTGGTGGTGTCAGTGGAGGTGGTGTCAGTGTTGGTGGTGGCAGTGGTGGTGGCGTCAGTGTTGGTGGTGGTGTCAGTGGTGGTGGTGTTGGTGGTGGTGTCCGTGGTGGTGGTGTCAGTGTTGGTGGTGGTTTCAGTGGTGGTGGTGTCAGTGTTGGTGGTGTCAGTGGTGGTGGTGTCAGTGGTGTTGGTGGTGGTGTCAGTGGTGGTGGTGTCAGTGTTGGTGGTGTCAGTGGTGTTGGTGGTGGTGTCAGTGGTGGTGGTGTCAGTGTTGGTGGTGTCAGTGGTGGTGGTGTCAGTGGTGGTGGTGTCAGTGGTGTTGGTGGTGGTGTCAGTGGTGGTGGTGTCAGTGGTGGTGGTGTCAGTGGTGGTGGTGGTGTCAGTGTTGGTGGTGTCAGTGTTGGTGGTGTCAGTGTTGGTGGTGGTGTCAGTGGTGGTGGTGTCAGTGGTGTTGGTGGTGGTGTCCGTGGTGGTGGTGTCAGTGTTGGTGGTGGTTTCAGTGGTGGTGGTGTCAGTGGTGGTGGTGTTGGTGGTGGTGTCAGTGGTGGTGGTGTCAGTGTTGGTGGTGGTTTCAGTGGTGGTGGTGTCAGTGGTGGTGGTGTCAGTGGTGGTGGTGTCAGTGGTGTTGGTGGTGGTGTCAGTGGTGGTGGTGTCAGTGTTGGTGGTGGTTTCAGTGGTGGTGGTGTCAGTGTTGGTGGTTTCAGTGGTGGTGGTGTCAGTGTTGGTGGTGTCAGTGGTGGTGGTGTCAGTGGTGGCGGTGCACTGATATGAGAATGCTTCTTTTTGTGTGCAGAAACTGGAGTTGGATCGCTTCATGCTCTACGCTCACGGGCCGGATCTGTGCCGGGAGTCGGACCTGCGGCACGCCATGGCCAACTGCTTCGAGGCGCTTATCGGTGAGACTCCAGCCAGGATGCACACACGAGGGGCTAGTGATCCAGCTGTGTGTGCGTGTGTGCGTGTGTGCGTGCGTGTGTGCGTGTGTGCGTGCGTGCGTGCGTGCGTGCGTGCGTGCGTGCGTGCGTGCGTGCGTGCGTGCGTGCGTGCGTGCGTGCGTGCGTGCGTGCGTGCGTGCGTGCGTGCGTGCGTGCGTGCGTGCGTGCGTGCGTGCGTGCGTGCGTGCGTGCGTGCGTGCGTGCGTGCGTGCGTGCGTGCGTGCGTGCGTGCGTGCGTGCGTGCGTGCGTGCGTGCGTGCGTGCGTGCGTGCGTGCGTGCGTGCGTGCGTGCGTGCGTGCGTGCGTGCGTGCGTGCGTGCGTGCGTGCGTGCGTGCGTGCGTGCGTGCGTGCGTGCGTGCGTGCGTGCGTGCGTGCGTGCGTGCGTGCGTGCGTGCGTGCGTGCGTGCGTGCGTGCGTGCGTGCGTGCGTGCGTGCGTGCGTGCGTGCGTGCGTGCGTGCGTGCGTGCGTGCGTGTGTGAGCTAAGGTGTAAATGGCTGCAGTGGATCTCCCGTCAGGCCCTTGGAAGCATTACACTCCTTTATTGATTCCGGGGGGCGTGGCTTAGCTTTATTGATCCCGGGGGGGCGTGGCTTATCTTGACCTCTGAGTGGACGAGCAATGCCCCAGAGTGCCACTCTGCTTCAACCGCACCAACAAACACCAGCATGCTGCTAAACACACACACACACAGGTCAAAGCCTCTCGTGGCGGCGGCGAGGCCAGGACACCGACGCCCGTCTTGTCTTCCGCCTCCTCCTCTCATCGTCTTCCATCTTTCATAAGAAACAGAAATGTGATGAGTAAACAGGGTGAAGGAACCTGAAAGATACTGCTGTCACACAGCACCCTGTGGTGACGGGTTACACACACACACACACACACACACACACGTTGCACAAAGCCACTCGCGTCTTGATGTCGCCTCTTCTCCTTCGTCTTCTTCTTCTTCTCCCTCTTCTTCTTCGTCTTCTTCTGCTTCTTCTTCGTCTTCTTTTCCTTCTTCTTCGTCTTCTTCTATTGCTTCTTCTTCTTCTTCTTCTTCTCCTTCTTCTTCTTCGTCTACTTCGTCTTCTTCGTCTTCTTCTTCTGTCATCTTGTTTGTTTAGTCTTCCTGCTCTCAGAGCGTCGTGCAGTCGATCTGAGACTCTTTATGTCCTCTGCTCCTTCATCGCTCTCTGTTCCTCCTCTCTCTCTCTCTCTCTCTCTCTCTCTCTCTCTCTCTCTCTCTCTCTCTCTGATCTGGAGTTCGGGCTTTATTAGGTGAAAGATGTGCAGACGATGAGTCATCATGTCACTCATGTCAACCTTCATCCTCCTCCTCCTCTTCCTCCTCCTCCTCAACTCTCTCAGCGACTTTCCTTCCCCAGATCGCTCACCCGTGCCGCTGCGTCTTCACAGCGTTTCATCCTTCACGCTCACTTCCTTTCTCCTCTTCTTCCTCCTCGTCTGACAGAGACGTCAAAACCTCCACTTTCCCAAAAGCCGCCGCCGCGTTGTCTGAACCGTCGTCCTGTTCCTTTCATAGTTTAACTCAGTTTTTACTTTCTTCCCCACAAAAGAACACGACAAGCCTGTAGTGCGTTCGAGGGCCCCGGCAGATGCTACGCTATGCTACGCTACGCTATGCTACGCTACGCTACGGTCACCGCCACAGTGACTGTCGAACCCTCAGCTTTTTTAGTCGTGAAAAGCGCCAGATAATCTGCCGCTTTTCACGGGGCGGAGATTTTCCCCGAGAAAGTGTCTCTCTCCTGAACCCTGAGGCCGCTGTCTTCCTCCAGACGGAGAAAGAGAAAGAGCGAGAGCGGGGGATGGAGGGAAGAGAGCGGCGGAGGAATGCAATGCAAAGGCATCTGCAATGCAAATGGCTGCCCTGCAACCCTGAATAATTCAAAGTGCTTGAATGGAAATCTTTGCTTTCTCTGATCCCGTCATTAACTTCTGCCGGAGTGAGCCATTCTCATTTGGGCTCTTTTGGCCTGTGCACCTCCCATTCAGTACTTCCTCCCTCCATCCTCCCCCCCCCTCTCCCTTTCATAGAAACCATCGCTCGCCCGCCGCCCTCTCAGCTCCTCTCTCTCCACGATAAGCCGCGTCGTGGCTTCCTTCCTTTCCGACTGTTTTTGAGGAGAGAGTGGAAGTCGGGGAAGAGAGAAGGCCCTCGCTCTGTTTTTATGGCCCTAATTTCCTTGTACAGTTGATCTGTGGATTATACGCCGCCAGCGAGCCGCGGGGGATACAGATGGTGAACCTTTTGTGAGGGCGTCCTCTAAGCTCTTCCTATTAAAAGAACGGAGAGAAAGGATTATCTCTCACTTGCTGAATATCAGATTGTACACAAAGCAGCGCTGGATTCCTGCAGCGGGCGCCGCTCCCTTTGTTAGTGCCGCGATGGCGGCGGTGACGTTC
>NW_027176202.1:30000-45000 GCF_023055335.1 Clinocottus analis | reverse complement strand
TGAATGGAAGGTCCAGCGGTGTGGTTGTGTGGCTGTGTGGCTGTGTGGTTGTGCGTGTTTGTCAGCTGCATTCATACGTCTTTGTGCGACGTTAGAGTTTGATAATTATGTGACCTTGGCCTGTTCCTGCTCACTGTGGCGATGCAACAATCTCCTCCTCCTCCTCTTCTTCCTCTTCCTCCTTCCTCCTCCTCTTCTTCTTCGTCATTTTCTTCCTCCTCCTCTTCTTCCTCCTCCTCCTCCTCCTCTTCCTCCTCTCTAACATGTTGGACCTGCTCAGAGACCTGGAGGTCATGTTGACTCCATGAGGATCAATAGAAGCTCTGCTCTTGTTTGAATGAAGAGTCTGAAGGTCTGATGTTCTCCAGCTGCGTCATGGACGGCTCCTCTGCTCCTGGTCTTTGTACAAACATCAGCTAGCTCTGCCTTGTGTGTCCTGCGTTGTGTGTCCTGCGTTGTGTGTCATTAATCCATGGTTCTTGTCTCCAGGTGCTGTGTACCTGGAGGGCGGCCTCACGGAGTCCCGCCAGCTTTTCGGTCGACTGCTTTTCAAAACCGAGGTAACGACAAAGTGTGTCACTGATGCGTCCTCTGCACTCTGTGGTTGTGTGGACAGGTTGTGTGTCCTTCCTGTGGACACACACTGAGTGTGTGTGTGTGTGTGTGTGTGTGTGTGTGTGTGTGTGTGTGTGTGTGTGTGTGTGTGTGTGTGTGTGTGTGTGTGTGCGGACGTGACTTCCTGTGTGAAGCAGGCGCTTCACACCGAGCTCTCGCATCACCGCACGTCAGAGATGAAACAATATCCCTGAGAATATAATGAAGCGGCGTTACGACTCCACTAAATGAAGCGGCGTTACGACTCTATTAAATGAAGCGGCGTTACGACTCCATTAAATGAAGCGGCGTTACGACTCCATTAAATGAAGCGGCATTACGACTCCATTAAATGAAGCGGCGTTACAACTCCACTAAATGAAGCGGCGTTACGACTCCACTAAATGAAGCGGCGTTACGACTCCATTGAATGAAGCGGCGTTACAACTCCACTAAATGAAGCGGCGTTACAACTCCATTGAATGAAGCGGCGTTACGACTCCATTGAATGAAGCGGCGTTACAACTCCACTAAATGAAGCGGCGTTACGACTCCATTGAATGAAGCGGCGTTACAACTCCACTAAATGAAGCGGCGTTACAACTCCATTGAATGAAGCGGCGTTACGACTCCATTGAATGAAGCGGCGTTACAACTCCATTAAATGAAGCGGCGTTACGACTCCATTAAATGAAGCGGCGTTACGACTCCATTGAATGAAGCGGCGTTACGACTCCATTAAATGAAGCGGCGTTACGACTCCATTAAATGAAGCGGCGTTACGACTCCATTGAATGAAGCGGCGTTACGACTCCATTAAATGAAGCGGCGTTACGACTCCATTAAATGAAGCGGCGTTACGACTCCATTAAATGAAGCGGCGTTACGACTCTATTAAATGAAGCGGCGTTACGACTCCATTAAATGAAGCGGCGTTACGACTCTATTAAATGAAGCGGCGTTACGACTCCATTGAATGAAGCGGCGTTACGACTCCATTAAATGAAGCGGCGTTACGACTCCATTGAATGAAGCGGCGTTACGACTCCATTAAATGAAGCGGCGTTACGACTCCATTAAATGAAGCGGCGTTACGACTCCATTGAATGAAGCGGCGTTACGACTCCATTAAATGAAGCGGCGTTACGACTCCATTAAATGAAGCGGCGTTACGACTCCATTAAATGAAGCGGCGTTACGACTCTATTAAATGAAGCGGCGTTACGACTCCATTAAATGAAGCGGCGTTACGACTCCATTAAATGAAGCGGCGTTACGACTCCATTAAATGAAGCGGCGTTACGACTCCATTAAATGAAGCGGCGTTACGACTCCATTAAATGAAGCGGCGTTACGACTCCATTGAATGAAGCGGCGTTACGACTCCATTAAATGAAGCGGCGTTACGACTCCATTAAATGAAGCGGCGTTACGACTCCATTGAATGAAGCGGCGTTACGACTCCACTAAATGAAGCGGCGTTACGACTCCATTAAATGAAGCGGCGTTACGACTCCATTAAATGAAGCGGCGTTACGACTCCACTAAATGAAGCGGCGTTACGACTCCATTAAATGAAGCGGCGTTACGACTCCATTAAATGAAGCGGCGTTACGACTCCATTGAATGAAGCGGCGTTACGACTCCATTAAATGAAGCGGCGTTACGACTCCATTAAATGAAGCGGCGTTACGACTCCATTGAATGAAGCGGCGTTACGACTCCACTAAATGAAGCGGCGTTACGACTCCACTAAATGAAGCGGCGTTACGACTCCACTAAATGAAGCGGCGTTACGACTCCACTAAATGAAGCGGCGTTACGACTCCACTAAATGAAGCGGCGTTACGACTCCACTAAATGAAGCGGCGTTACGACTCCATTGAATGAAGCGGCGTTACGACTCCACTAAATGAAGCGGCGACCCCGCCGGGCGGCTGAGAGAGTTTTGGGAAAGAAATTGCCTGCAAAAAAATCTGAACTATTTTGATGGTAACTATGAACATCCAGCATGATGTGAGCCACATTCCCAAAAAGCCTCCTGGAGCGTCAATAAGACACCTTTTGTAAAGATTAGGACCTAAAGAACCAGAACCTGCAGCAACAATCACAATAACACAAAGTCTTGTCCTGTTAGGAAGGAGCTTCAGTCAAGAAACTGTGTCGTTGGGTTCAGAAATAGAAAAATATGACGTATTTTATGAATGGGGCATGCTGGGACTTAAAATGGGAGCAGGAGGATTTTTCCAGAAGGTTGAAGGGGCCGGGTCCAAAGCGGGAATTCATTGGGGATCATCCCAAAAATATATATGTACAAAATTTGACTGGAACACTTTTTCTTTTTTTATTCACGGTTGAAGGAAAATGTGCTTTTTATTGTCGTTTTATTTACACTTTGATTGACACATTCAAGTTTATTTCCTGAGACATAATAATCCAAAACGAGGACACTGAGACCAAAGTACAGACGTTTGTTTCCAGAAAACAGAAGAGTTCCTCAGTTTGAAGCCGTTACCGGTTATTTAAGAAGCCGTGACGAAGCGGTCTGAGGTGCGTTCCAGTGCACAGCGGTAAGACGGCGGTGAGGTTTGTTTTTTATTGTCGGCCCCGCGGTTAACAAGTTATGGAGGTCGTCGTGGAGTGAAGGTCTTTCCTCGTGTGCTTGGCGAGAGATCCTCTCGTAAAGACCGAGTTTACGAGAAGAGCTGCTGCAACGGATGTTAAAAAACAACACAACATTGTTAAAAAACAACACAACATTTCCATCGAGTGAGCTTACTGTGAAGAGCAGCAGGTGGAGGACGAGGCCTTCCTCTTCTCATGCAGAAGGGAAGCGTGTCAGTGGGTACGAAGAAGAGATACTGCTGTTATTCAGGTAGTGTCATCACCTGTGGGGGGGGGGGGGTCCAGATGGAGCGATCACAGAGGAGATGGAGGCTAATAGTAGCGTTAGCATGTTCCATGAGCACACAGCGGATACGGAGTGGGATCTGAGAGGACCTCCATCACAGCTGCATCGCGGGTCTGACGCCAGTGGTGGAGGAAGAAGACATCAGCTCTCCTGTCCGTCCTCCTTCCTTCTCCTCCTCTCTTCTCAGCTTCTTCTGGGAGAGTTCCTCCCTGTGAAGCGTCGTGTGAACACATTGTTGAGCAGAAGAGCCGACGCGACTTCATCAGGATCACAAACAGGAGGAGCAACGTTTGAATAGGAACCATTTGCTCATACTGGGGATGGGGGCGTGGTCAGCGGTGGGGGCGTGGTCAGCGGTGGGGGCGTGGTCAGCGGTGGGGGCGTGGTCAGCGGTGGGGGCGTGGTCAGCGGTGGGGGCGTGGTCAGCGGTAGGAGGGGAAGAGCAGGTTGGAGAGAAAGACAACTTCAACTTATCTGAGATCTTTTTTTTGGAGCCCCCCCCCCCCCCCCCCACCTCTCCCCTCCTCCCCTCTCCGCCTGCTGAATCCTCCTGATGGCTGCTCTGTCATACAAAGCTGAGAGTGGACAGATGGCCTCTCACCAGAAAGCAAGCCAGACCCCAGTCGGGTGGTCCGATGGGCTGTGTGTGTGTGTGTGTGTGTGTGTGTGTGTGTGTGTATTTCTAGCAGCACTTCACAGTCTTCCCACCAGCTAAAGAGAGGCAGCGCCAACAGTTTGTTACACGTTCTTTATCTTTTTCTTTCTCCCGTTTTGTCGGAGCGGCGTTCCATCGATCGAGCCCTCAGCCTCCGTCAGCTGTCTGTAACAACGGGACGCTGGCTGGTGTGTGTGTGTGTGTGTGTGTGTGTGTGTGTGTGTGTGTGTGTGTGTGTCCCTCCCTCTCTCACACACCAGGATGTCATCCCCCCCGGCAGATGTTTTGCTCCGGTCCTCCTCGTGACAAGTCAACACAAAAAGCTCCTCAACTCTGGAGGTAGAATTCTGAATTGACTCCCTGAGACAAAAGCACGCATCATCTCCACCTCAAGACCTCCAGGAACAAACACGAGGCCCGAGTTCAGTTTTTTGTACTTTTGTACGACCCCTCCCCCCTCCCCCCCCTCTTCTCTTTCTGCGATGCTGTAATTGATGCAGCATTCATGGAGCGCAACAGTTATTTCTGTCCCCCTCCACACATCACCTTCTCGCTGGCGCCGGTTTTCCCAAACGACGGCGTGCTCCCGCCGCGCGGATGGAATGCACACACACACACACACACACACACACACACACACGCCTGGAGGAAACAATAGATGCTAATTTGCTAATGATGTTATTGCGCAGGTTACCAAAGCGCCAGCATGGAGACAGACAGTCTTCCTCTGCAGGCGGAGCGGCTCCACTGCTTCCCGTCCTGGACGCCGCCGCCGCTGCAGGGAGGAATGAAAGGAGGGATGACGACGCCTCCTCTTGGAGGCAGCGATCATCATCATGACGACCTCGCCGGTGAAGCCGCGGGCGAGTCCGTCGGGCCGCTATTAACGCCGCTGTGACAACAGGGGAGGATCGCTGTTGGCGTCGCAGCAGTTCCTCCCTGGTGGTCGCAGCGCTAAAATAAGATTTAATGCAAGAATAGAGGGAGGCAGTTTAGGGGCTGGAGAGGTGGCGTCAAGCTCGTGCTGCTTGACACTGATGCTCCTCTGATGCTGCTGGAAGCCAGTTTGAACTGCGTTTGATCCTGTGATGTCATCAGCTGGCCTTTGCGCGCTCGTCCAGGTGAAAGGATGATTGCCGACGCCCTCTCCAGCTCCAGATCCCAGCTGATCTACACACACACACACACACACACACAGAGATTACTTGTTGGCGAGCATTGCAGAGAACAAGCGGTTCCCTTCGCTGACCTTTGCCCTGTTCCTGTCCTGCGTTGGTACGATGTGCGGTTTGTTGGCTTTGTGCAGAAATGTGCAGTTGGTCTGGAGAATGAATTCATGAGCACATTCCCTTCTTTCTCTCTCCGTCCGATGTTTTCCTTCCCACGTAGAGGGAAGCACGCCCACATGTCAGGCCGAGGATACGTTTGTCTTTCAGCGATGACTTCTTGTTATGTTTTAGAACGTATAAACCCGACACTTCCTGCTTCTGCCGCTTCAAACATTCAAAGAAAACGTGTTTTTTCTCCAGCTAATTCTGCAGAGCTTTGAACAAACAGTGATAAGAGTCTGTGAATAGTGCAGCGAGGAAGAGTAAGGAGCCGATCACACCAGACACGACTCTAAAAAACGCGTTGCTAGCAAAACCATTGTTTCCCTGAGTACGGCGCCTTTCATGCGCGCTTTTTAAACGCTGCGCGGCGCGTTTTTCTAGCGTTTTTTCAGCGCATTTAAAAGTTAAAATATAACTTTTAAGCGCAAAGCGCAGAGTCGCGCAGCTCGTCACTGTCACGCTCGGCCCCGGCAGCCAATGGGATCAAGCAGGAGGCGGGATTTATTCCTTCCTGGTTTCATGTGGTGTGAATAGCGGGGAATTCCAAAGCAAATGGAAACCTCCGACAAGACACTAATATTATTTAATTACAAAGAGTTTTACAATTCTAGATGAAAACACGACTCTGCTGCTCAGAAGACGCTCAAGCTGCTCAGCCCAAAGCACGACTGGACGCTCTCGTCATCCAGACACAACTCGCGGATACGTATTCATCAGACTCTTTCAAAAAAAATGGAAAAAAACGCCCGGTGCGATTTTGTCAAGGCGTTTTTTAAGCGGCTGCGCTTTAAAAAGTGTAACGTACACTTTCCTCACGATGAATTTATAGGGAACAAAACTGTGTTCACCGCCTGTGTGTGTGTGTGTGTGTGTTGTGTGTGTGTTGTGTTAGTGTAGACAGGAGGGTGGGAATCACCAGAGATCCCACGATACGATATTATCACCATACTGAAGTCCCGATACAATATTATCGTGATACTGCGATACGCTGAGTATTTCGATGTACTGCGATTTCCAACCGCAACTTGTCCCCAAAGGAAAACGTCGTCAACAAAAAAACATTGATTTTATTATTCCAGGACCAAAAGGTTTGGAATTGATTAAATAAAAGATCGATATACTCGTCTTTTGCGTATCGACACATTATCGCCACGCAACATATCATACATGACACACGGACACGGTTGGCATTTAAACCAGAACCAACTCGCCGCTCTTCTTCCTCACGCGCCCAGTAGCCCCTCCCCCTTCCACACACTAACAGGTGCATCCATCAGCCCGTTAGCGGGGTGTTCAATATGAAAATGAGAAGTAATGCGAGGGCACGTCCAGCGGCTGCTCCGCCCACGCGGTGAAAGGCGCTCTTCACCTGGACCATGAACCAGGTGTTGGTCTTCCCCAAAGAGTTCCTGTGTTGTCCTCGTGTGGAAGATCACCTTGACGCTCTGGCAGGGAGAAGGAGAAAAGGCTTCATGCTGCTATCGATCGTCTCGTATCGACTCCTCTGCCGCTGCTCGATGGGTTGATTGGCAGCCTGGAGCTCCACAGCAATTTGTCGAGAGGCGCTGGACCTCGTCGGAGGAGAGCGCCGTGATGTCCCATCACGGCGCTGGAGAGCGCCGGGTTGAGCTGCAGCGGCGAGCGGCGCCTCGTTCCCTCCGGGGTTATGACTGAGGGGGGGTTAGGATGGAGAGAATGAGAGGGACGGAGGGAGGGCGGGAGAGTTGGAGCAGCTTCAACCATGAGCCTCCATCATGAGCCAGAGACACTTGTGTACACTCCTCTTCATCATCCTCTTTTTTGGGGTTCCTTGTTCTTCATCATCCTCTTCTTCTCTTCTTTGGGGTTCCTTGTTCTTCATCATCCTCTTCTTTGGGGTTCCTTGTTCTTCATCCTCCTCCTCTTCTCTTCTTTGGGGTTCCTTGTTCTTCATCATCCTCTTCTTTGGGGTTCCTTGTTCTTCATCATCCTCTTCTTCTCTTCTTTGGGGTTCCTTGTTCTTCATCATCCTCTTCTTTGGGGTTCCTTGTTCTTCATCCTCCTCTTCTTCTCTTCTTTGGGGTTCCTTGTTCTTCATCATCCTCTTCTTTGGGGTTCCTTGTTCTTCATCCTCCTCTTCTTCTCTTCTTTGGGGTTCCTTGTTCTTCATCATCCTCCTCCTCGGCTGTTGTCACCGGGCAGAGTCGAGCAAATCGGGGATAAAAAAATGAAGAAGTGGAAGCGTTCCCTCAAATGTATTTATTGACCTCCATCATGAATGTTTCATGTGGCGCTCAGGGCGATGTGCTGCACAGCTGGGTGGAGAGGAGACGAGGCGCCCATTTGCTGACCCCCCCCCCCCCCTCCTCTCCGCCGTGGGCTAGTGCCGCATCTTAAAGGTTTATCTGCTTGAACCTCTTTAAACACCTGAGTGATGCTGTACTTTACCTCCACTCCTCCATCCCGCCATGACTCACCGCGACACCTCGGGCAACACGCCTCTGACGCCGATGGCCTTGGCGACCACTTGAGAGACACATCTTCTATCCCTTTACCCCCATCCCTTTACCCCCCATCCCTTTACCTCCATCCCTTTACCCCCCATCCCTTTACATCCATCCCTTTACCCTCCATCCCTTTACCTCCATCCCTTTACCTCCATCCCTTTACCTCCATCCCTTTACCCCCATCCCTTTACCCCCCATCCCTTTACCCCCATCCCTTTACCTCCATCCCTTTACCTCCATCCCTTTACCTCCATCCCTTTACCCCCCATCCCTTTACCTCCATCCCTTTACCCGCCATCCCTTTACCTCCATCCCTTATCCTCCATCCCTTTATCCTCCATCCCTTTACCCTCCATCCCTTTACCCTCCATCCCTTTACCCCCATCCTTTACCTCCATCCCTTTACCCCCATCCCTTTACCCTCCATCCCTTTACCCTCTATCCCTTTACCCCCCATCCCTTTACCCCCCATCCCTTTACCCCCCATCCCTTTACCCCCATCCCTTTACCCCCATCCCTTTACCCCCATCCCTTTACCTCCATCCCTTTACCCTCCATCCCTTTACCTCCATCCCTTTACCCCCCATCCCTTTACCCCCCATCCCTTTACCTCCATCCCTTTACCTCCATCCCTTTACCCTCCATCCCTTCACCCTCCATCCCTTTACCCCCCATCCCTTTACCCCCATCCTTTACCCTCCCATCCCTTTACCTCCATCCCTTTACCCTCCATCCCTTTACCCCCATCCCTTTACCTCCATCCCTTTACCCCCCATCCCTTTACCCCCCATCCCTTTACCTCCATCCCTTTACCCCCCATCCCTTTACCCCCCATCCCTTTACCCCCCATCCCTTTACCTCCATCCCTTTACCCCCCAACCCTTTACCTCCATCCCTTTACCCTCCATCCCTTTACCCCCCATCCCTTTACCCCCATCCCTTTACCCCCCATCCCTTTACCCCCATCCCTTTACCCCCCATCCCTTTACCTCCATCCCTTTACCTCCATCCCTTTACCCTCCATCCCTTCACCCTCCATCCCTTTACCCCCCATCCCTTTACCCCCATCCCTTTACCCTCCCATCCCTTTACCTCCATCCCTTTACCCTCCATCCCTTTACCCCCATCCCTTTACCTCCATCCCTTTACCCCCCATCCCTTTACCCCCCATCCCTTTACCTCCATCCCTTTACCCCCCATCCCTTTACCCCCCATCCCTTTACCCCCCATCCCTTTACCTCCATCCCTTTACCCCCCAACCCTTTACCTCCATCCCTTTACCCTCCATCCCTTTACCCCCCATCCCTTTACCCCCATCCCTTTACCCCCCATCCCTTTACCCCCCATCCCTTTACCCCCCATCCCTTTACCTCCATCCCTTTACCCCCCATCCCTTTACCCCCCATCCCTTTACCCCCCATCCCTTTACCCTCCATCCCTTTACCCCCCATCCCTTTACCCCCATCCCTTTACCCCCCATCCCTTTACCCCCCATCCCTTTACCCTCCATCCCTTTACCCCCCATCCCTTTACCCCCATCCCTTTACCCCCCATCCCTTTACCCCCATCCCTTTACCCCCCATCCCTTTACCCCCCATCCCTTTACCCTCCATCCCTTTACCCCCCATCCCTTTACCCCCATCCCTTTACCCCCCATCCCTTTACCCCCCATCCCTTTACCCCCCATCCCTTTACCCCCCATCCCTTTACCTCCATCCCTTTACCCCCCATCCCTTTACCCCCCATCCCTTTACCCCCATCCCTTTACCCCCCCCCCCCCCTCCCGTTGATGACAATAAGTCAATATTGTGTTTCAGCTGGTTTTCTGTCTCCAAAGTGGCCACAAATGAATGAATGAATGAATGAATGAATGAATGAATGAATGAATGACTGGCTCTCTGTGGAAGCCGGTGGACCAGTACAGGACATGAATAAATAATCTGAACATGAACGCGTTTCCCAGACTTTCATCATCGTCAGCACTTCAATGCTGAAGGTGTGAGGGATGAAAAGGTTTTGTCTCTTTCATATGAACCAGAATAAAGTGTGTTGTTCCTCTCAGCTGTCAGGAATGCGTCTTAGCTTCAGTCTTCATATGTTCAGTTGTACTGATAGATATAAATACATGCAGCTAGTTTACATGCAAAGGTTTGAGCAGTGTGTGAACACAATACCAGTCTGCTGATAATGCAGCGAGGAAGAGTAAAGAGTGAAATCCTCTTTTATCAGGATGAGTTTAAGGGACGAGCTCTTTGCACTGATCATGTGACGCGTCAGCAGACGCTGTGCACTGATCATGTGACGCGTCAGCAGACGCTGAGGGAAATGCTGCTTGTGTCTTTCCGGTCGTGTCGGTGGATCTATTGTTGCTTCAAAACTGTATGGTCTGTTTTTCACTTGTTTTAACTTTCTTGAGGTATATTGTGTTTTTGTCTCAGAGGACTTTCAATATGTTTCTCTGTCTATTTTTGGTTTATTTGACTGTAATTAACCCGACAGGCGAAAAAGCCTCACTTTGTATCAGTGGAGCTGTTCTCAGCTGCCGCCACATTAAAATACACCTCATTCACACACGTTGTGTGTTTCTGAAGCAAAGGAGTCCTGGAAGCTTTGATTACTACTTCTAATGATTACTACTTCTAATGAGTACTACTTCTAATGAGTACTACTTCTAATGAGTACTACTTCTAATACTCTATTTCTGTCTCCTCAGGGCCTCCAGGAGGTCTGGCTCAACTACCCTCCTCACCCCCTGCAGGTCGGTGCGCCTCTGCTGCTCACTCTGGGCTCATTACACGTGTGTGTGTGTGTGTGTGTGCGTGTGTGCGTGTGTGCGTGTGTGCGTGTGTGCGTGTGTGCGTGTGTGCGCGTGTGCGCGTGTGCGTGTGTGTGTGTGTGTGTGTGTGTGCTGCTTCAGAATAACCTCTGCAGTGTCTTTTCCTGGAGCTGCACAGTGGAGGCACCTGGTCAGGGTGGAGCCCCCGAGGGGGGGGGGAGGGTATTATTACCCCAACGTGTCTGCGGCGTCTCCTCTGGGTGCCCCCCACCCCCGACCTTCTTGTCTCCAGACGATAGAATCTGAGCTACAAAAACATCTTGCCGTTCATTATTTATTTAATTATTAATTCCATAATTGATGAAAGCCTCCAGGAGGTTTACACTGAAACATGAAGTCCAACACTGAGAAGTAACACGGTGCCAATAACACCTCCTATCATCCTCTTCCTCCTGCACCCATGACGAGGATGAACGAGGGGGAGGAAGGGGAGGAGGAGGAGAAGGAGGAGGAGGAGAAGGAAGGGGTGGAGGAAGGGGAGGAGGAGGAGAAGGAAGGGGAGGAGGAGGAGAAGGAAGGGGAGGAGGAAGAGGAGGAGGAGGAGGGTGGAACACGAGCCCCCTGAGTGACCTCGCCTCTGATTCTGCGTTCGGTCTGCACGGAGCTGAAAGTGAAGCTTTGAAGGCGTTTTCAAAAGTGTTTTATTTTTTCCCATTACTGCTGTTGAGTTTTTATTCCCCCCCTTCACCTCCTCCTCCTCCTCCCTGCTCCTCCTCCTCCCCCCTTCACCTCCTCCTCCTCCTCCCTGCTCCTCCTCCTCCTCCTCCTCCTCCCCTTTCACCTCCTCCTCCTCCTCTTCCTCCCCTTTCACCTCCTCCTCCTCCACTTCCTCTTCCCTCCTCCTCCTTCACCTCCTCCTCCACCTCCTCTTCCCTCCTCCCCCCTTCACCACCTCCTCCCCCCGTTTGAAGCTGGCTGCTGGCCGCTCCCCTGAAGGAAGCAAGTGTCTGAGTGCTGAACTCGTCAGATGCCGTTAGTTGTGAAGTCTGACATTTAAACGCCTTTCGTTAATTAACACACAGAGAGAGAGAGAGAGAGAGAGGGAGAGAGGGAGAGAGGGAGAGGGAGGGAGGGAGGGAGGGAGGGAGAGAGAGGGAGAGAGAGAGAGAGGGAGAGGGAGGGAGGGAGGGAGGGAGGGAGAGAGAGAGAGAGAGAGAGGGGGAGGGAGGGAGGGAGGGAGGGAGGGAGGGGGAGAGAGAGAGAGAGAGGCAGAAATGAAATGTTTCTTCTTCTTTTTCTGGACATATTGGAAGATGGAACCATGACATTACCGGCAGCTCTCCAATTAAAATGCCCGGTTTAAAAGCTGCGTGTCGGCTCCGTGCGGTGGCTTAACAGGAGACTGAAAAGATGTTTACTCGTCATTTTATTTACGAAAACACAAGGAAAGAAGATGCTTCAGAGAAAGAAGATGCTTCAGAGAAGCATTTAGAAACAGCTGATTTGTAAAGACTCACTGTCTCCATCTGAGTCTAAATGTTCGTAGGAACGTCTTTTTCTTGAGTTATTGAACACAACAACCTCCAATCACTTGTCGGCGGGTAAATCACTATTTATAGCTAGAAGACTTTATTTTGTAAAGTGTACTTCCTGCGGGTCAGAGCATGTTCTCACTGCAGCTGCACAAAAGAAGCTTAAACCCACAATTCACAAATTGGCAAATATTCCAAACCGTCTTTCTATGGACGCAGTGATATATTTCCCAGATGCCCCGGTCCTTTCCCGCCATAGCCATGAGAGCTCTTCAGACTCTTGACAATAACACAACGTTCTGACCTTTTGACATCGGTTTCTGCATTTTTAATGGTTTGGCTGTGTTAGACCCTCAAGGTATAAAATCCTCTATGAGATTTTTTATTTATTTTTTCCTGCAAGAGCCACAAATGAACTCCGTATTATTTGACCTTGAATTCCCTCCTATGTTCTCGATGACGTGCTTTTTCTGTGAAGAAGACGTTTGACTAGCTAGTCAAATGTCCGCTTAGCGGCGCCACGTTTAATGTCACCGAACCAGCGTTTGTGCTCTCGTCGTACATCTCAACATCTGAACATCTCAGGAAGGCCTCGAGGCCTTTCTGCCATCACGGCACAAACACGTCCACCTGGATGAACGCATGAGCTTTAAGCGGCCAAAAGGTCAAGGTCATCGCGACCTCACGCCCCGCCCTCGTGAACTCGACTCCTCGAAGGCCCATCGAGTTGATAAAGATATTACAAACCCTTTCACCTAAATAAAGATATTACAAACCCTTTCACCTAAATAAAGATATTACAAACCCTTTCACCTAAATAAAGATATTACAAACCCTTTAATAGGGGAAACTTGAAGAAGCTTCATAGACACATGGTGTATAATAAGTAGTATACACATGGTACATATGGGTAGTATACACATGGTACATATGGGTAGTATACACATGGTACATATGGGTAGTATACACATGGTACATATGGGTAGTATACACATGGTACATATGGGTAGTATACACATGGTACATATGAGTAGTATACACATGGTACATATGGGTAGTATACACATGGTACACATGGGTAGTATACACATGGTACATATGAGTAGTATACACATGGTACACATGGGTAGTATACACATGGTACATATGGGTAGTATACACATGGTACATATGGGTAGTATACACATGGTACATATGGGTAGTATACACATGGTACATATGGGTAGTATACACATGGTACACAGTCCACATAGTCAGAATGAGCTGCTCTTTGTGACCTCATAGCTAGAGGATCTAAAAGCTGAGCCGTTCACACACGTCTCAGAGTGATGGAGGAGTGATGGAGTGATGGAGGAGTGATGGAGGAGTGATGGCGTGATGGAGGAGTGATGGAGGAGTGATGGAGGAGTGATGGAGGAGTGATGGCGTGATGAAGGAGTGGAGGAGTGATGGAGGTAGCCGGCGGTGGAGGCGCTAACCTCTCCACCTGTCTCCTGGTGCAGGTGCAGGAGCCTCAGACGGACCGGCAGCTGATCGAGACGTCGCCCGTCCTGCAGAAGCTCACCAGCTTCGAGGACTCCATCGGGACTCTGTTCACACATGTGCGTCTTCTGGCCCGAGCCTTCACCCTGAGGACCGTGGGCTTCAACCACCTCACCCTGTGAGTACGGCCGGCGTGTGTGTGCGTGTGTGTGTGTGTGTGTGTGTGTGTGTGTGTGTGTGTGTGTGTGTGTGTGTGCATAATGGAGTTACAGCCAATTAAAATGCAAAGTGAGGCGCACACACGGCCAGATGTAATTTGCAGGATGCTGCAGCAGAAGTATCCCGGCTCTGTGTGTTCCCTTCAGAAGGTGATGAGGCATGATGCGTTATCATATATAATATGATCGCAGACGCCGGGAGCTCCGTCATACGTGGAGCATTTTAAATGTGAAAGCCTGTTGTGGATGTCTCCTCCTACACCATCATTATCTTTCCCTCCTGCCGCGTACACATCTTCCCTCGCCGTGTGTGGAAGCCATCTCTTGAATGTCACGTCCAAAGAGCCTCGGTGGAAGAGGGAGGGGCTCAGGATGTAACCGAGGGAGGACGGAGTCTCAGGTGTGTGAGGTCTGCTTCTACCTGCGGGGCCGCAGCCCAGGTGCCTCGTGGGAAACGGGAACCATGAAAGAAGATTCTCCTCCGTTCCCTGCAGCCTCTTGCTTTCCCTCGCTGTCGCGCTTCAGCCCACCTGGATTCTCACTTCCATCAGCTTGTAGTCCAGATTGAAGTCAGACGACCGCAGTAAACTTTTGGTTTTGTGTTTTTTAATTGTCGCGTTGCCGCGGCGACTTTGGAAAATGTTTTTTCTTTTCCCTTCTCAACCTGGACATTTGTTCAATAGCCAGTAAAGTTTTAAATTGATTGGACGAGACGCCGGCTTGTTTGTTACAAACATGTCATCGTTGTGTAGCTGCGGATTGCTCATTAATACAGAGCATAGTGTTCCTCTCCTCTTCGTCCTCCTCCTCCGCCTCTTCGTCCTCCTGCTCCTCCTCTTCCTCCTCCTCTTCGTCCTCGTCCTTCTCCTCCTCCTCTTCCTCTTCCTCCTCCTCCATCCTCCATCTCGCTCCAATTTGAGGAGTTTCAGTGCTTTACAACGCAACACAAAGGTGACACAAGCGCTCTGTAATCGTTTGGATTTCACCACAAGGACATTGCTGTGTGTGTGTGTGT
>NW_027176202.1:10000-22500 GCF_023055335.1 Clinocottus analis | reverse complement strand
GCACCCTTTCCTGAGAGAAAGAACCGGGGGGGGGGGGGGGGGGGGGGGTGATTAGGGAGGGAGCTAATGGCTGAGCCTTAATGGCGCCGGCATCGACGCGAGGCCCAAAGTGGTGCTCGGGCTGCTGAATGTCTCTCGCCGCGGCGCCTTCTGATGGCTATTTCAGTGACCTCTTGATGGGAATCGCAGTTGTTCGTCAGCCTCTCGCTGTCGGTGCAAGAACTGCTGCCGCTGGCGGCTCGGCAGGTTCTCATGCATCAAGTAAACTTCACTGGAGACTCTCGTGGCCAGAGGTGAGTGAGGAAAGGTGGAGGGAGAGCAGGTTCTGTTGTCTCGCAGCATCGGATCGTCCGAATAGAGACAGAGGAGCAGGAAGCCTGTTTCACATGAATGAGGCTGCAAACCGTCACAACCGTCACACGGCCTCCCATAACCCAACAGGGCATGCGCAGCGAGGCCGCTCTGCCTGTGAAGCTGCTGCAGCGGCGGTCTGATGCCATGCTAATTGCTGTCTTGGTGCGCCTCTCCAGGGAGGATCCCCGGCTCTGGAAGGAGCTGAGCTTTTGCGTCATGGTCGCTGCGAGAGAGCACCTCATTTCCACTTCCAAGAGAAAAGTTGTGAAACAGCCAGCATGTCTCCTCGCATCCTTCTGGAAAACCACAGCGCCGCCTCATCCAATTTGGATGGCAATAAGAGAGGCGAAGACCGCCGACATAAATGCTGCTCTCCTTACGTTCGCTCGCGAAATAAAGTACTTTAAAAATAAATAAACAGCGCAGCGTTATAGCTGGGTAGCAGCCTCGTGCCTCTGGTCGAGGCTGGAGGAGGCAGAAGACCCTCCACCTCCCCGAGAGAGAGGGGAAGTGGGAAGGAGGAAAAGGGCAAAGCGAGAAGACGGAGGAGTCGAGGTAGCAAAGCGAGAGCAGTAGAAGCACTCTTTGTAGAAAATTAATAGGAGCAGACAGTTCTGGATTCAAAGTCTGCCTTTTTATGACAAGGCGGCCTCCCACGTTAATGGAAGGGCTTTTAGAAGTCCCCCTTGGATAAGAGGAATGTATCAGGGCTGCACACCTGGGAGGCTGCAGACGCTCTCTCTATCTGGCCCGGGATTGGCTTTTGTCTTAAGTAGCCTGTGATTTGTACTCGCTGTGAAGACACAGATGGAGAGCCAGGCAGCGAGAGAGCAAATAAGTGAGTGCAACAGAAATGGAGGACGGGGGGGTGATGGCAAAATGAAGTAAAAGCATGAGCGGGGAGGGAAAGATGCGGCAGATTTGTTTTATTTATTTTGGTTGTTTCTTGTGTTTTCTTGAGTCTTTCACAGAAGTTTTGCAAGAGCGGAAGTTTAGCTCCTTGTGTTTCTGTGCCGCAGGAGTTCATCCTGAACCAGGACTGGAACGACCCGAAGTCCCAGCTGCAGCAGTGCTGCTTGACCCTGAGGACGGAGGGCAAGGAGCCCGACATCCCGCTGTACAAGTAAGAGCCTCAGGGTCACGCTGCACACACAGCGGCTGTTTGCAGCGGCGCGAAGAACGAAAGCGTGTTTTCATCTGCCGACTGACATTTCAACGGTTTTATTGAAAGTTCTCGCCGGTGCATCAAGAAGTACTTAAAAATATGAAGTACACAAGATGGTGTGTTTTGTTCCCTCACATCCCTGTTGCAAAGACACAAATTGTGTACCTTCGTCGCTGCCATTCATTTCATTCATTCACCATTCATTCATTCACCATTCATTCATTCACCCATTCATTTTCAACTGTTTTAACAATCCATCCTTCACTTGTGGCTATTTTAACTTTTTATCCTTTATTTTATCAAACTATTTTAACCGTTTATCTTAAATTCTAGCTATTTGTCCTTCCCTGGTCACTCTGTCATTCTGTATGCATCCAGCACATCAGCTGCTCTTATTCCAGCAGGTGGACGTGGAGCATTGACTTTCATTTTTATTGAAGTCAGAGTTCTCACGTTGTCATATCAGCCATGTGTTATGAATGAAATACAACGTTCTGTATGTTTGTCAGCCACGAGCTTTAAGAACATGATGGTAATGCGCTGATATAAATTGCGTGTGTGGCGCTCACGTGCACACGCTCATGCACGTGCGTGCACATTGAATAGATGAAAGCGTCTCCAGCGAGGCAGTCGGGCGTCGCGGCCACAAAGCGTTCTGGGAAACGGGCACAAACATCATTTACTGGGTTTTCTGTGCGCTGGTCCGTGTAAAGGTCTCCGCTGTTGTGATGTATGAACACGCCCCGAAGAGACAAAAGGTCGAGGACCAAGTGTCACCTGACAAACGCTTCCTGAGAGCTGCCATACAGCGGGGCGCTGGTCACCATGGGAACTGACAAACAGTGTTTCTCTGTGAGAAGAAAGAGAAGGAGAAAGAGGAGAAAGAGGAGGAGAAAGAGGAGGAGAAAGAGGAGAAGAGGAAGAAGACGGGTCAGCCGGATGCGCAGGGTCGACTGCACACGGAGCAGAACTCCACAATTGCTCTCCTTCCTTTCTTTCTTTCTCTCCTTCGCTCCTTTGTATTTATTTAAATGTCTTTTTTTCCTCTGTTTGTTATTATTATGACACAACAATCATCACTTTCCGGGAACGTCAGCACACCAGAACGGACACGAAATAAATAAATGCCAGCGAGCTCTTGGCGGACTTCAGGCCAAGAGCTCGTGTTTTTTTTTCCAGCAAACACTCACAGCAGCCGAGGACTCTGAGCGACCTCCTCATGAGGTGACCCCGCCTCCTCATGAGGTGACCCCGCCTCCTCACCAGGTGACCCCGCCTCCTCACGAGATGACCCCGCCTCCTCACCAGGTGACCCCGCCTCCTCACCAGGTGACCCCGCCTCCTCACCAGGTGACCCCGCCTCCTCACCAGGTGACCCCGCCTCCTCATGAGGTGACCCCGCCTCCTCACCAGGTGACCCCGCCTCCTCACCAGGTGACCCCGCCTCCTCATGAGGTGACCCCGCCTCCTCACGAGATGACCCCACCTCCTCCGTCGGTCGATAAGCCGGAGTCACAGACCTTTTTTTATAGCATGTGAAGGCATCAAGTCTTTAGATGGACTGCATAGTGCTTTTTTACCTTAGCGGACAAAGCACTTTAATTTTCCTCTCCTTCACACACACACACACACACACACACATTCGTACATCGGGGTCAGCGTCCTGCTCAAGGACACTTCGACGTACGTACGAGGGATCCAAACCGCCAACCTTGTGCTCGAAAAGGACGAACCTTTGCGTCTCCGACGCCCACTGTCAGACCGACTTCAGGCTCTGTCTCAATCTGTATAGAAGAGGGAGGAGCAAAGAAACAGAGGGCCACCCACCACACATTAAAGAGGACCAGGAGGACCCAGAGCCCTCACACATTAAAGAGGACCAGGAGGACCCAGAGCCCTCACACATTAAAGAGGACCAGGAGGACCCGGAGCCCTCACACATTAAAGAGGACCAGGAGGACCCGGAGCCCTCACACATTAAAGAGGACCAGGAGGACCCGGAGCCCTCACACATTGAAGAGGACCAGGAGGACCCGGAGCCCTCACACATTGAAGAGGACCAGGAGGAGCCGGAGCCCTCACACATTAAAGAGGACCAGGAGGAGCCAGAGCCCTCACACATTAAAGAGGACCAGGAGGAGCCAGAGCCCTCACACATTAAAGAGGACCAGGAGGAGCCAGAGCCCTCACACATTAAAGAGGACCAGGAGGACCCGGAGCCCTCACACATTGAAGAGGACCAGGAGGACCCGGAGCCCTCACACATTGAAGAGGACCAGGAGGAGCCAGAGCTGTGCAGTGAGATGGGCGTGCGAGCAGCTGCCATTAGTGCGAGCTGGCGCTTGTGCACACCTCTGTGGCGCCTCTTCTCCTTCACACGCGTCGGTCCGTGTGCAGACTTGAAGTTGACAACTTCCTCATGGTTTTCTTTTTCTCTGCGACGTTATTTCACGGTAATTCCTGGCGACGCGCTCCGCCTCCGCCCGTCGAGATCTTGGCTGTAAACGTCGGGCGTGTGCTCGCTCTTTCGTTTGTAAGCGAGAAAATGGCCGCTGAATTATTGATGAAGTGTCATAAGTGACCACATTGCATTAAAAATGAATCGCTCTCCTGAAATAAGTAAATTGTCCGTAAATAATTCAGCTGACGCGCAGCTTCGGGTCTGAGATGTTTATACTAATGTTAACATTTTTCAAACATCTCCCAAGTTTTGTCTGCCGTCTTGTCGTCGCGTCCCTGCAGGAACACTTGACAGCTGGACTTTATTTATTTATATCTAATCCCCGCCTCCGTCCTGGAACGAGGTACATCTGTAAATGAGTGAAGCGACGCGGCGCTTAGACGTCCTCGCTCCTCTTTAGCGCCGCCATTGTTTATCCTCGCGGCGCCGCAGGACCCGCGGGCCTCAAAGAGGATTGTCAGGCTTTGATTTCAATCCTCCTCCGACGTGTCGGTCCTCTAACCAAACGGAGATGTCGGCGTGTGAAGACGACGGCGTCAGGAGGCTTTAGGAGTTGTTTATACTTCTGATCGGCTTCTGCGCCGCTGAAGCGGAGCCTCGACCGCTCAGACGACGACGAACTGTGTTTGTTCCAATTGAAAACTTCTTTCTTCCCCTTTTGTGTTGTTATTCCTCTGAAGGACGATGTCCCCGAGTGTCCTCGTGCCTCCTCCTCTTCATCCTCTTCATCCCCTCCCCCTCCTCCTCCTCATCTCAATGTGTGTGTTTTGCAGGACCCTGCAGACCGTCGGGCCCTCTCATGCTCGTACCTACACCGTGGCCGTGTACTTCAAAGGCGAGCGGATCGGCTGCGGTAAAGGTCCGAGGTGAGACGTGGAAGGAAAGCGCTAAAGAGGGTCAAGAATAACGGCTGTGCCTTTTTAGTTTCTTCTTTTTATTGACGGTGTTCATTTTAGCGATGAACTCTGGTGGCCTCTTCCATCAGCGTGCAGAATGAAAAGCAATCGATTGGTTATTGATTCCCTGTAAATTGTGCGATGGAAATTCACTTCTGTGACCGCGTGACGCTGTTTGTGCGCATGCAGGCGCCATTGTGTTCACAGCGACAACAGCAAGGGGCAGCGATGTGTGTTTGTGGGTCTTTCTGTGTGACTGCACACCTTTCCCTTCTCGTTGTGCGCTCGCACAATCACGCTTTTCTTTTGTTGTGAAGCAAAGAAAGTGAATCTCTCCAAGGCCTCTTCAGGGCTGCAGGGGCTGAGACAAGCTGCAGCTGAGCCTGCAGAAATGACATCAAGCATGCCCCCACATGGAACCTCACACACACATGTAGACCTCCCTCACACACACACACACACACGTAGACCCCCCCCCCCCCCCCCTCCTGGAAGCTGCTGGCTCTAAGCTGGCGGTAACTTTGTGCGTTCCACAGGATCTCTGACAGCTTACTGTTTTTGTATTTCCATGAGTTAAGCTCGCTTCAGCATCATAACATATAATAACATATAAAAACATATAATAAAATAAAATATACGCAGGGGACGTTGTAAACAGTAAACAGCGCCCGGCGCCGAGCGGGCTTACCTTTGTGTGTGACAGGTGTGCACTGTGCTACCTGCGATTGTTCAGCAGGAAAAGACCCTTTCAAAAAGCAAATATGAAGCTTTCTGATAATCCTCTCAATCGTGGGTCTGTGTTTAGAAAAAAAAGGACATTTTGAATATGCTAACGACCTTTTCTCTCTGTCTCCTTTAAAAAAATTCTAATCTAGCATCCAACAGGCGGAAATGGGAGCTGCGATGGATGCGCTGGAAAAATGTGAGTTTGTTTGGCATCACACACACACTCTCACACACACACACACACACACACACACACACACACACACACTCACACACACACACTCACACACACACACACACTCACACACACACACACACACTCACACACACACTCACACTCACACACACTCACACACACACACACACACACATCCATATTCACACTTTAAGCCCCTCACTGCTTCGCCTCAGTGGTGAATATTAGGCTGTACAGTATGAAGCCGGCTGGCAGCGCTGAGGCCGAGCAGCCGGCTGGCTGCGACACACACGACACCGAGCTGTTTGAAGAGCGCGCCCAGAGCGGGGGGTGGGGGGGGGGTGGAGGCAGGGGGGGGGGGGCATTCTCAACCGTGACCATCATCCCGAGAGAGCGCTGGAAGTCTGTGGTTTGTTTAGGATTGTGTGTGTGTGTGTGTGTGTGTGTGTGTGTGTGTGTGTGTGTGTGTGTGTGTGTGTGCTCTTCAGCACTTGAAGGGTGCGGCTCCCTCGCTTCTGTTTTTCATCTCGTCATCAGCCACTTCAGGAAAATAGACGGGGAGGTTTTTTTAGCCTTTTTTTATTTCTCACAGTCTCTCTGCTGCCGCCGGCCTCCTGCGACGCCGCTTTTTAAATTAAAGTCTGCAGCGGAAAGAAGAAAAAAAAACAGTGATGTAAACACTTAATGGAAAATGACCTGAGCTCTAAATAACACAGTCACAAAGACCAGCGCTGCCCGGTGGCTCGAATCCCGCCGGCGCTCGCCGCCTTCAGGAGTCCGACTGCACGGCTCTGGATCCTGAACGCATGAGGATGAACCAGAGGACGAGTCGCCTTTCCTCTCTTACTTGTTTTAACTTCTCCCTGTTCTTCATATAAATATATGTATTTATCGCTCAGAAGAAACAATTAACGGATCAATTGAAGAACTTATCAGAAGATTAATTGGTCGTTAGAATAATAATAAAAAAACACTCATTTGATTCATTAATTTACTAAATTAATTAGCAATTTGGATAAAAGAATAATTGTGTGTTTTTTAAGTAAGAAAGCAAAACACAAAGATTCCAGTCGAAGCTCTTTGTTTTAATGGACACGTTTCACGACTTGCTGTCATATTCATTCATTTGTATGTCCTCGCTTATGAAAGGTTCTGGAGAAGCAGCTTCAGTACCGGCAGAGACCACCAGGGCCCAAAGAGGACAGAGTAGCTTCAGTACCGGCAGAGACCACCAGGGCCCAAAGAGGACCGAGTAGCTTCAGTACCGGCAGAGACCACCAGGGCCCAAAGAGGACTGAGTAGCTTCAGTACCGGCAGAGACCACCAGGGCCCAAAGAGGACCGAGTAGCTTCAGTACCGGCAGAGACCACCAGGGCCCAAAGAGGACTGAGTAGCTTCAGTACCGGCAGAGACCACCAGGGCCCAAAGAGGACCGAGTAGCTTCAGTACCGGCAGAGACCACCAGGGCCCAAAGAGGACCGAGTAGCTTCAGTACCGGCAGAGACCACCAGGGCCCAAAGAGGACCGAGTAGCTTCAGTACCGGCAGAGACCACCAGGGCCCAAAGAGGACCGAGTAGCTTCAGTACCGGCAGAGACCACCAGGGCCCAAAGAGGACCGAGTAGCTTCAGTACCGGCAGAGACCACCAGGGCCCAAAGAGGACCGAGTAGCTTCAGTACCGGCAGAGACCACCAGGGCCCAAAGAGGACCGAGTAGCTTCAGTACCGGCAGAGACCACCAGGGCCCAAAGAGGACCGAGTAGCTTCTCCTAAACCCTCACACACATTTGGCCCGAAACTTTGAGTTTATGTGACTCCGGCCAAGTTGGCATTTAGCAGGAAAACCCAAAATGGAGACTCCGCCCCCCCCCCGCCTTTTGAAAACTATGTCGCCAATGATGTCATCAACAACAAGAAGCATTTGTCAGCTGTGACTGAGGGCTGGCAGTCGGCCATTTTCTACTTGAAGCTTTTCAAAGTTCCTCCGCGTCTTTGCTTTCCTTTCACCTCTGAAGCGTCGCGCCGCCATCTCACGTTGGAGTTCGTCGAGGAGCGTCAGCTCGCGATGATGTCATCGCGCCCAAACCCAACGAGGCCGCTTCCTCTCGGCTTCAACGTTCGACCTGCGGCTGCCTGACGACGACTTCCTGTTTGAGGTCTAGCCTGCCGTCTTCGCCCAGTCGGTTACTGACCTTGTCTCTTCACACCTTTACCCCCCCTCCCCCCCCCCCCCCCCACAGATAACTTCCCGCAGATGGCTCATCAGAAGCGCTTCATCGAGCGGAAATACCGACAGGAGCTGAAGGAGATGAGACGAGAGCGCGAGCGGCAGGAGAAGGAGACCGACGAGCCGGAGGAATCCAGGAAGTGACAGCGCCTCTTTTTTTGGGGGGAGGGGGGCGACCGGGTTACCCCCCCCCCCCCCATGGACTGCACATGTGGCAGCCGGCCATGCGAGTCGGTGCAAAGCAGCCGTGATAGTTTACGCCACAGAGTTCAGAACGTGGACGGTGAGTCGAGGCGAGATTTAGGGATTTGTTTAGTTTTTTCTTTCTCCAATTAAAAGTGTGACGAAAGGATTATGAAGGAGCCGTTTAGTCCTGCAGCCTCATGTCGTCTCTGCTGGTTTGTTGCCTGCAGTTAACTTTAGATGCTGAACGCCGCAGGAGGTCACGCTACAAATACATACAAGACATGTTTTTAATGAAATACTAAATAAAGAAACCATCCAGTCTATCGTTGTAAATAAAGTTTCACATCAACGGTCGTAGAATGTGTTTTCTTGGGGGGGGGGGGTCATTGTAATCTGCTAAGAGCCCTAATCCAGAAGAAGACGGGTTGAGTCAATTATACTCACTACGATGTCACCATCTGTCTCACAGCTGCCACTCATCCCATAATAATCAAAATGAGATTTCCTTCTTTTTTTCATTATTCCATTTTTCATTTTTTTAAACCATCTCTCCAAATGCGATTGGCTCTCTGACAGATCTTAATTATAGATTGTCTAATTAACAATTTCCTGAGCTCGGTCGCCTCTGGATCCAGATATTTAACAACGGCCGTCGTGTGAATTACGATCCGCCGCCGAGTCTTTTGTGCTGAGATTTATTGCAGATAATTCATAAATACCTGTGAGGAACGGCTCGTCTGGCTCGCCGCCCCCGGCTGCTGTCGCGCTCCAGATATGAGGAAGTACAAATGATCCTGGAGGAAGAGGAAGACTGAGGAAGAGGAGTCCAGCTGCACAACAAACCTGTGGAGTTATCCTTCCAATGTCAATGTCCACAGCGCACAAGAAGATTTTTAAAGATATTTAATTGTGTCATATAAATATTCAGTACAAAATATCACGTTTTACAAAGCAGATAGATGGCGGCCGATGAAGCGGGGCCCGGTACACGACCACAACCTTTAGGGGGGTTCTATACGTCGACAAAAACGCCACTGCTCAATCACATTGTCACCAACATAATGTACCGTAGTAGTACTAGTAGTAGTAGTAGTAGTAGTAGTGGCGGACCGTCTACACATCAACAACCACACGTCTACCGTATCTGGAGAAAAGATCACATCGGCGTCGCCATCGAAGAGAGAAAGAAAAAATGGCGGCGTCTGCTTCCTGGTGGAAGGCGGCGAGGCGGCGAGGGAGCAGCTGCTGCTCGGTGAGTGACTTCACGTTCGCACCTTTAAAGCGGAGAAGCGTGTTTTCTGAAGCCCGTGAATGCGTCTTAAAGGGCCACGACGGCGGGCGCTGAACAAAGCCGCCGCCGCCGTGCCCCCGTGACGTTTCAGAGGATGAGTCTCTTCTCCCGCTCGGCCGTGTTGCTGCTCACAGCGAGGAGCTCGTTTGAGCCTCGAACCTTTATTTAAAAACTGTTTTCTGAGTCGAGGGCGGCAAAAAGAAGCGATTTGATGTTTTGTGTCGTGTTTCTCTCCTTTCGTTCCGCCGCTGTGTGTTCTCGCCGCAGGACGACGTGTTTGACCTTCTCTGGAGCCGAGGACACGCCTCTGGGGTCAAGAGCCGGACCGGCGCCGCTCAGAAGGTCAGGTGCCCCTCGATAAGCCCTGCCCACACACACACACACACACGACGCACACACGACACACACACACACGACACGCACACACACACGCACACACGACACACGCACGCGCACGCACACACACGCACACACACACACACACACACACGCGCGCGCGCAGGCTGCTCGGCCGTCAGGAAATCGTCCTTCATGTTGGACGCAGCTCGAGTCCTGAAGGGCACGGAGGGAAAATACTGGTTTCTCTGCTCTTGTAGTTTTTTTGGCACATTTTCCAGCGGCTGATGTTCCATGATTATACATTCGACTGAAGCCCCTCCCCCTCTCCAGGACACACCTCTTTATTTATTTTATTGATGTGATGCATCGAACCCCAAATAAAATGAATCTCAAGAGGTTTTGTCCTCTGCGTAGTTTTGTGTTTTTTTAATGATTCAAGGCGACTTCCTGTTTAAACCATGAACTGTGTCCAATGTTCAGCTTTTATCCTTCACTGTCGTTTCATGACTAAATCACATCGTTTCCTACTTTTCACCTTTTTTTTTAAATTGCTCGATTCATTTTGATAGTTACGTTTCATCCGACTCTTAATTTGATGTCGTTGTTTTAAATCTCGGCGACGTCGTCAACGTGAGCGTCAACGTGAGCGTCAACGTGAGCGGCAACGTGAGCGGCAACGTGAGCGGCAACGTGAGCGGCAACGTGAGCGTTGCCTGAGCGGGAAAAAGAAAGAAAAAGTTCAACAAGACCAGTTTCTTCCGCTGAGCTTCAGATTGGAGGATTTTTATCAGTGTGTGTTCGGAAATCACATATTGTGTGTGTGTGCGTGTGTGTGTGTGTGTGTGTGTGTGTGTGTGCGTGTGCGTGTCCATGTGTGTGTGTGTGTGTGTCGTGTATTTTTCAGAAAGAAAACACTATCCTGAAGACATCCGGCTCCATCAGGAGATGTTTGGTACTCGGCTCAAAGCTGGATGGCGACGGAAAAAATCCGATGCGACAAAAAAAAACTGTTGTGTGTTTTTCTGAACATTTGTTGCAGCCATGAATTCCATATTTCTCTCCCACACATTTAAAATATCATCCAATCCTGTTTCCAACCTTTAATTCCTCATCGGAGGAGGAGGAGCCCCATAATAACGCACTGTACAGCGTATTGGACCATGACACCGTACGACACAAGCAAGAGAACAATACGCAGCATGTCTTTTGTCCCAGAAACACTGACAAACACATGTTGGCGTGTGCTGCAGCGTGTTGGAGAGTCCACGCTTTGCAGAACAGAAACAAGGAAATAAAAGTACTGCTAGATATATTTGGGCCTCATGTTGGCTCATAAACACCAAGAAGAAGTCTGGACGTCTCACGTCAACCAAAAGAAGATCTAACACTGACGGACATGAAGCGCTACGTGGTGGGATGGAGAGCGGCGGCGGAACAGAAAAAGAGCACGTGGACAAAACGCCGCTCAGTTTTTTTCGGTCCTTTTTTCTCGGCCATGTTTTTTCCTCCACAACGCGACATGCACCACCAAGGAGACGAGTCTTTTTTAAAAGCTGTTTTTTCATTTCGTTTCTCTCGTTAGGAATCCCGGTCGCTGTCCTCGTCGCCGCCGTACATGTCCGCCAGCTTCTTGAAGCGCGGCCCCCACTCGCTCAGGTAGTTGTAGTCCTGGTCGCCCTCGGTGGTCGCCGACTCCAGCGAGCTGAGGGACTCGGCCACGGAGCCGCCGCCCTCGTAGGCGTAGGTGGCCAGGGAGTCGTACGGCGGCGCCGTCGGGTCGCCGTCGTTGTCCTGCAGCCGCTGGTTGATGAAGTCCCTCACGTCCCCGTTGTGGTCGCGGATCGTCGGCGGCGCCGCGAGCCGCCGGGCCGCCGCCGCCGCCGCCGGCGGGTAGAAGCTCTCGGGCACGATGTCCCGCCGCTGCTTGCTCTCCTCGATGGCCTCCGGGTTGCGCAGCGTGCCGATGTCGAAGGCCTGCGTGTCCTCCTCGCCGCCGCCCTCGTCGTTGTAGCTGACCACGTTGTCCCGGACGTCCTCTTTGGAGATGATCAGCGGCTCCTTCTTCCTCTGGCGCCTCAGGGCGGCGAACAGCACCACGATCACTGCGGACACAAGACAAGACTTTGGTGAAACTGCTGTTTCTTTGCTCCAGACGGCCGGCGTCGGTCCAGAGGGATCTGTTGATGTCGCACGAGTGTTCTGATGTTCAGGGACTTTGTGGAACCACCAGGATGCATTATGGATGCTCTGTCCTCGGGCCTCCAGATCACAAGCAGATGAGACGGCTTCTTGTACCTCTGTGGCTTTGGAGCAATAAAGTTTGAGTGTTTTAAACGATGCAGCGGCTGCACGAGGACCAGAACATGAGCTGAACACAAAGACTCTGCTGGAGCGTCGAAGTGAAACATACCGGAAAGAAGTCTTTGCAAAAACGTTGAGTCAAAGTAAAGCGTGTGGAAACAGCTGCAATGTAAAGTCCAACGAATGTGTCGAGTGAGGTCAACAGGATCAGGAATAAAGGTCATATAGTATGTTGAAAAGGACACGTTTCATTAAGTAATGTCAAAAAAGTTTCAAAACAAATGTAAAGTAAAGTTAAAAACAATCTTTTATAAGTTTAACTCCCTGAAGCAACTCTTTCATAACTCTTTTTTTTTTCT
>NW_027176202.1:0-2500 GCF_023055335.1 Clinocottus analis | reverse complement strand
CGCCTGAACGCATCGCGCCTGAACGCATCGCGTCTGAACGCATCGCGGCGAGCTCGTAAAGATGAGCGACTCGGTGGCTCCTCGTGCCGGCCGGCCTCCCGGCTCCATCCTCTTCCTCCTCTTCCTCCCCAGGCTCCCCTCCTCCTCCTCCTCCTCCCTCTCTTCCTCCCCAGGCTCCCCTCCTCCTCCTCCTCCTCCCCCTCTTCCTCCCCAGGCTCCCCTCCTCCTCCTCCTCTTTCTCCCCCCGCTCCTCCTCCTCCCTCCTCCCCGCTCTAAATGCCACGGGGTAGCTACCTCCTTGATGATGGGGCGATAAAAAGAGAATGATATCATATTTGACACCTGCAATAAAGTGCTGGAACTTCAACCTTGAGAGCCAACTCCCTCAGTGCGTCGTAAAAAAGAAGAAAAAAAGCAGAAGAAGTCTTTTAGCGACGCAGTGGAAGGGGCGGCCATTACTCCCGTTTTAATAGGACACTTGCGTCCCTTTGAACCGCGTCCAGGAAGTGAACGTTGAACATTTGAGTCCAACAGAACATCCTGTTCCTCCACTGAGGGCGCGTTATGGATATGAACACGGTTTATTATTCAAATCCAGCACAAACATCCTTCTGGGAGCGTTGACCACAAGCTTCAGGCTTCTCGTCCTACATGGAGACGCCATTAGGCCCCGCCCCCTGGCCCCGCCTCCTTCAGCTCACGCAGACACACGGGTTCTGGGGCGTTCGGTACCTGACGAGGCTGTTCTTGTCGTCCGGGTCGGAGGCGCTGACGGAGCCGATGGCGGTGTTCCTGGCCGCGTCCTCTTTGACCTCCATGACGTAGCTGGCGCGCTCGAACACCGGCGGCTCGTCCACGTCCTCCACGCTGATCTTGACGGTGGCCTCGTCCCTGAAGGGCCCCGCCGAGTAGAAGCGGGGGTTGATGTGCGAGTTCTCCACCTGGATGCGGAGGCTGTACTGCCGCTTCCTCTCGAAGTCCAGAGGCTGAAACACAGAGGAACAGACGCGCGCCATCGGCCATAAGAAGACGTCATCGTTGTCAAGATGATCATCTTTGCGACCTCCGACGTGTGATTTCAGGTCAGATTGGGATTTGATTTCATTTTTTCATGCCTTCATAAACCGGCGATGGTTTCCAGAGCGTCATCTCTAATGAGCGCGCGCGTGGAAGCGGTTCAAGGACGCTAACTAGAGCGCTAACTAGAGCGCTAACTAGAGCGCTAACTAGAGCGCTGATGGACACACGGGCTGCTGCAGAGATCAGACCTTCAGGTCTCTTCCTGACATTTGTTAGCTTGAGCATTTGTTAGCTTGAAGCATTTGTTAGCTTGAGCATTTGTTAGCTTGAGCATTTGTTAGCTTGACAGCGAGCAGCTAGCTTGTGTCTGCAGAACGATGAGCAGGTTCCTGCTGATGCTTCTGTTGCAGGATGCAGCTCCTTCAGCTTCTTTGTGTCTTAGTTATCATTTGTTGTCGCCAGTGAAGGTTGTGTGTTAACGACCCAACAGCTGATCACAGGAAGCCATCCTACTGGACGAGAACCAAGCAGCGATATCTCGTCGTTTCTTCTGCTGCTTCTGCTTCTTTTTCTTCTGCTGCTTCTTCTTCTTCTGCTTCTTCTGCTTCTTCTTCTTCTTCTGCTTCTTCTTCTTCTGCTTCTTCTGCTTCTTCTTCTTCTGCTTCTTCTGCTTCTTCTTCTTCTTCTTCTTCTTCTGCTTCTTCTGCTGCTTCTGCTTCTTTTTCTTCTGCTGCTTCTTCTTCTTCTTCTTCTGCTTCTTCTGCTTCTTCTTCTTCTGCTTCTTCTTCTTCTTCTTCTGCTTCTTCTGCTGCTTCTGCTTCTTTTTCTTCTGCTGCTTCTTCTTCTTCTGCTGCTTCTTCTTCTTCTTCTTCTGCTTCTTCTGCTTCTGCTTCTTCTGCTTCTTCTTCTGCTTCTTCTTCTTCTTCTTCTTCTTCTGCTTCTTCTTTTTCTTTTTCTTCTGCTTCTTCTTTTTCTTCTGCTTCTTCTGCTTCTTCTTTTTCTTCTGCTTCTTCTTTTTCTTCTGCTTCTTCTTTTTCTTCTGCTTCTTCTTCTTCTTCTGCTTCTTCTTTTTCTTCTGCTTCTTCTTCTTCTTCTTCTGCTGCTGCTTCTTCTGCTTCTTCTTTTTCTTCTGCTTCTTCTTTTTCTTCTGCTTCTTCTGCTTCTTCTTTTTCTTCTGCTTCTTCTGTTTCTTCTTTTTCTTCTGCTTCTTCTTCTTCTTCTGCTTCTTCTTTTTCTTCTGCTTCTTCTTCTGCTTCTTCTTCTGCTTCTTCTTCTGCTGCTGCTTCTTCTGCTTCTTCTTTTTCTTCTGCTTCTTCTTCTGCTTCTTCTTTTTCTTCTGCTTCTTCTTTTTCTTCTGCTTCTTCTTTTTCTTCTGCTTCTTCTTCTGCTTCTGCTTCTTCTTCTTCTTCTTTTTCTTCTTCTTCTTCTTTTTCTTCTTCTTCTTCTTTTTCTTCTTCTTCTTCTTCTGCTTCTTCTTCTG
>NW_027176201.1:0-8060 GCF_023055335.1 Clinocottus analis | reverse complement strand
TAGCATGTTTATGTTTATTTTACCTTGCTTGTGTGGCCATAAAAGCAATGCAGACAGGGTTACAACTACATACGGTATTCTGTTTCTCTTTCTACATTAGCCTGGGGAGATACAGTAAAAAATGTATGGTACATAAAAACAAACACTCGCACAGACACCATCTTTGAACCTTCAGAAGAAACGGCTTGCAGTGAAACAGTGTCGACACAATCAGAATAGAAAGCCAGGTTGAGAGCCCTCTATCCAACTGTCTGGTAGAAATGATAATAACACGATAGTATTTGGGTCGCGAGGAAGACTCAGACAGACTCAGGGTGAAGAGGGCACACCCACTTTATGAAGACTATTCTTCAAAGTTTGACAGCTGCAGCCAACTTCAGTTTAACTGTTTCTTTATTTTCCACAATAACTCAATCTAAACACCAGCCATACTCATACTAAAAGCTTCACTCTCTAGTGCTCATATATATATATATATATACTATATATATATATATGTATATATATATATATATATATATATATATATATATATATATATATATATATATATATATATATATATAAATATATATATATTATAATATATATATATATATATATATATATATATATATATATATACATATATATCTATTACGCATGCAATAGGTGATTTTAGGTGGGCAGGGACGGAGGGGTTGTTCAATATGTTGGTCTAGACTGCCTGACTCATTGATCATTTATCGTGCTGAGGATTGTGAAAGTTACGATCTATGGCCTCAACCACGGCTCTAAAATATCAGTAACCTAAATGTGCAGTGTATTGATAAATCCACGGAGCTATCCATGGGGCTGAAGTAGCAGGCAGACTTGTAATCATGACTTTCTGCGTTCCGTCTTTCTGTCAGCTTCGTCTATGATCTCTAATATTCCCTAAACTATAAAGCTATGGGCGGGGGGGGGGGTGGGGGGGGGGGGGGTTCTAGCGAGTCGAGCGTGGGCAAAATGAACAAGGTCCATCCACCTTGTTAAATATTAAGAAATCACACACTGCGTATAGGTGAGAAAGAATGTGAGATGCAGGATTTGTTCGAGAACATCCTCTGATGAGTTCTGACATATGAGTGAGTGCACGAGTGTGTGTCTTTGTACCGCCCTCCACCCGCAGGCTTACAGTCAATCCTACTTTGGCAGAGTAATGGCCCAGGTCTCGATTGAAGTTACCCTTCATTAGTAGGAGAACAACGTTAAAGCAGGGATAGTTTGGATGAAAGTATTACCCTGTAATTCAGAGGGCTGAGTTCTTTATCAAGTCCTATATGAGGGAATTGGCCTAATGTTTTAAATTGCTGGAAAATTACAGCTGTGATTCACACTTCAAAAGACTCTGATATTCCCCTGGTCTTTCTGCTTAGATGTGTTGAACTCACTTTAGATCGAAGCTGTACATCTCAAATACACTTTACACACTTCATTTCAGGCCGAAGCCAGATCCGTCTCTTATCTTGACCTCTGTACTCTTGAGCAAATCTAAACACGCTGACAGCATTGCTTGATACACTGGAGGTAGAAGTTACCTTAACATCCTGTAACAGGCACGTTTGTTGGTTTTATGAATTTATAAATACCATCTTTTTTCAAATACTGTTTTCTTGACCTCTTCCCTCCAGTGTATGCAGCTTTATCGTGTGCTGCCGTTACAATCCTTGAACTTTATTTTGAAGGGAGTGTCAAAATGTGCAAATGCAGTATGTTTGGCAGCAAGGTGACACGTTAATAGGGCATCTCTTCAAGTAGGGGGCATCAGTCACATTCTACAGTGTTGTCCTTGGTGAAGCCATCAAAGGGAAGTAGTATATGGTTGACACAGAAAAGGACCTTTACCTGGACCAATACAGTTTCACAAAACATCCATTTACTGCAGTAAATGCAAGTGGACCAAGAGTTGGGCATTAGTACAGAGACCCTGCAAAGAGTTGTTAGAAGCTACACACAGTGCAGAGAAATTATAACTAGTCGCTGTTTCCGTGGGAATAGTGACAGAAGAGTATTTCCACATGCAGTGTAAGAATCCTAACCTGTGACCTCTTGTTTTGGACTGCATTCCCCCCTCAGGACATATAACCTTGCAAACTAACAACCACCTAAAGAAGTCAACTAAGACTTTTAAGACTGTAAAAAATGCTATTTTTCTGAAGAATCTACAATCAAGGTTTCAAAGTCTTAACTGTGCCAATTAGACATGGTCTTCCTTCCCATGCGAAAGCACCTTTAAGGCCAGCAGGCGCTCATCAAGGCTTCTCCCTGCTGTGAATGCGGAGCTTTAAAGACCTTGGGTTACAGAAAGCAGGGCATGATGCAAGCCTCCTGCAAATGGATATTAAGAATCCTGAGTGGCTTATGATGAGGAAGGGGTGATGCTGTTGTACATGTTAGTGTGTGCATAGGTGGCTGTAGGGTGCAGATGGGATCGGAAGGGAAGGTAATGCAAGAACGGATAAAGAAATGTGAGAGAAAACGTACAAACCAAGACAAAACAGAGTTAGAAACAAACAGGGAGGAACAAGTTTCTTTTGAAGGGATAAAAAAAAGGTAGATGTGACCGTTAAACTGAAGTCCAAATTTACTCGTAAAGGACTTTTCTCTAAACCAGGGGTCACAAAAAGGCGAGACGTGGTCGTGGTCTGAGCACCACCCCAGACAACGCTGTCTCGGAACCTGGACCTATGACCCGCCAGATAATTGAGACTTAATACATTTGAAGGGTGTGCTTCTATTTTAACAGGCACAGCTTTTTCAGCCCGTTATCGCACTTGTTCAGCGGTTCAGGAAACAGACGAACCAATTACATGCATTATAAACCATCTCACGTGATGCTATTCGGCCAATCAAATATGTATACTTAGATATATGTACCCTTGCAAGTGTTTAAGCGTATATTCACATGGGAGATACAGGGAGAGAGACCGTACGTGAGTCAGATAAGTTATTTCACATGAAGTAGACAGCCTAACCCGAGCCTTTAACCAAGAATGGACAGACTTTGCTCTTTCTACATACAGACAGTGTCTCATATGTTCAGATATCAAGGCGGTTCGCAAAAGCGGCAATGTGAAGCATCGCTACGAGACCAAGCACACATCTTTTGAGCAAATGTCCCCTCTCAAATCTGAAATAAAGGCACAAAAATGAAACGATCAAAGAGCCCAATATGATCAGAATCCTAAAAGATTAATTCACTGCCCAACAATGATGAACAGAGAAGGGAATAGAGCTGAAACAAGTGGTAGTTTTAATAACCACAGATCTAGTCCCTGCACACAATTTTCTCTTTTTAGACGTTGAGAATAATATGGATATCGTGGCTTTTTTGATTGACATTACTGCACTTCCAAAGCTGCAGGACAATTCAGTTAAATTCATTTTTCAAAAGCTTTCTGTTATGCATGTTTTTTTATCCAGCCCTTGTTTTACATTCATACATTATTAGAGTATGTATTATTTATGATTTATTCGGTTCGATTTCAACATTATTGAGATGTTCTCTCTCAGTAGACCTCATCGAATATTGATCGAATACCCCTGCTCTAAACTCATAACCCTCTTTCCACCTTTCTCTTCATCATCTCTCAATCTCCAGGCCTTTCTCTCAGTCTCTTATTCAATATCCCCATCTGTCCATCGCTATCTCTTTATCTCTCTCTCAACGTCTACATCTTAATGTCTTTCCCTTTCATCTTTTGGTGTGTCTTTCTCCATCTCTGTGTGTCAATACTCACATCTGCCCTCTTCCCAAAACCAATTATATGCTTTCTGCAATTACCCTTACACACACATCCTGGTCTCAAAGAGCTTTATATGTGTATGTGTTTGAAACTTCTTCTTTTTTCTTCTTCAAGGATTTAGATTATTGTCTATTGCACTCCAAACCGTTTGCAATCATCACCCCTTGCACAATGTTACATGCATGCAGAGGTGAAAGCACATTGTTACAAGCCCATGTAACACCTCTATTAGTTTCAGCTCATTTTTCTTCCCGAGAATATTTGATTGTCTTTGAATATAGAAGTGAAAGCGGCAGCATTTACCGTTGATACAAATAATGAACTCGGCCCCTGCTGTAACAATGCTCCAAATACTTTCTTCCTCAGTAGTCCTATGGAGAGGTGCAGGTAGGGAATATTAACCTTTTGTATATGTGCTGCAGGTGTTCAAATCATTTAAATCACTCCAGCTATTTTGACATTCTACTGCATCACACAACTCAGCTTGTCTCAAGTAACTTCACAGCACAAACCAGCATACCACAAGTTATCTGTGATGTTGATCGTTGACACATTTCCAGACTGCTGCGCTGTGCGTTTTAATTGGGCGCCACTGTAACTACTTCTGTGTCGACATTTTGCCACTTTGGAATGCTGCACCACCACTCTGAGGCCCTTTGGGAAGAATGAGACAATGGAAAAGAGAGGGCCCAAAAATGCATAAAGATGGGGGGAGAGGTGTGAGGATGTAATTATATGAGAAAAGTGTGACAGGGGCTGAATGAGCCTTTAGTGAACAACTGAGGAGCTCTCCATGGCGCCGAACCTACATGTGACTTCAGGAGAAAAAAAAGGACTGGAACTGTCCATGGCCCTCAGCAACTACTGCGGCTGCACACATGCAAATGTAAAGATGCACATGCACATGTAAAGATGCAAGATTGGTGGGCACACTGTAGCTTTGGTTGAATTATAAACAGTTGCAGCAGCAACAAAATAGCAATACAGCAATATAGAGCAGGGCAATAGACAGCATTGCTGGCTGCAGCGGCAAAGGTTACAGTAGTAGCACCAATAAGCATTGTATCTCTGACAATAGTTACATTCACAGAAAATTAATTGCAAAGGATTTTTGGATATTGATTGTTGAATGATTCTTTCAAGCAGAAATGCCAAAAATGTAGAAAGTTGGATGGAAAAAAAAACATGGAAAATTAAAATGTTACCTTGGACTGGAACATTATATTTATATTTCAGTAATAATTCATAGACAACGTGATTGATTTTGTGAGAAAATAATTGCTACTTCAATAACTAAAAACTAATTAAAATACATTTTAGTTGCAGCCTTAAAGTGATACTCAGTAAGTGAGTGTTTTACATCCCAGCTCAACAGCAGACGCAAACAAAAAACTCTCTAATCAGCAACATTGATGTTATATCCCTCTTTATGCAAAAGACAATAAACAATTTTGTTTTGTGAGTTATTAAATTTTTAAGATATACCTTGGCTGCTTTCGGGAGACAAAGTCCATGATAATACTATTACAGGATGTAGTTTGTTCTCCACCTCTACTTAGTAAATGTATTATACAATCTGTATATTGTATAATGTCTTCCACCTCCAGAGATGACAGCCAGGGTGATGTTATTGCTCGGTGATTATATGAGAAATGTGCTGAGAGCTCTACTGAGAATAAAGCTGTACAGGCTGTTTAATATGTTGACACAGGACTGTCTACTCTATGTGGCACAGCGTCCCTTCTTCTTCTCTACACCTCCTCATTTATTTGGTTCATTATGTCCCATCCACTCACATCCACCTCTCCACCCATCATCTCCTCTTACTTTCTACTGTACCCCGTTTTGTGTCACTGTCAATGTTTTTACTTCCCTGCTCATTTAGTCTGTTTACCCTGGCGCTCAAGCCGAGCGCATCCTCTAAAAAGTGATAAAGAGTCTAGACAGTAGTAATGAGATCTCTGTGACTCATTTCATCTAAATAGGGCACCACCTGAGATCCATCCGAGTTTGTGTGTGTACAAACACATCTGCGTGCAGGTGTGTTTTTATATGCACAAGTGTGTGCATGCATCTGTATGTCAGTGTATGTCAGCTGATGCACATACAAGAATATTGCAGCACAGGTTGCTGTGCGAGTGTGGATATGCTGTAAGAGTGTGCATGTGTGCGTGCTGTTGAGAGCGTGTTGGTTTAACGGGAGAGGTGGTAAGCAGAGAGTCCCAGGGAGAACCGAGGAGGGTATCCATGCAGCAAATTAAAACTGGCCTATTTCACTTCCAACTGTCCATCATGAAGGATAGATTTAGAAAAACCTTGACTATTTAAAGAACAGGAGTGACACGGTCACACCCACATGCATGATGATGTCAAACTTTGAAACTGGAAAACCTGGACCCCCACCTCTTAAGCACACACACACACAACCTCCCAATTTCTCACACATCATTAGGCGCAGAGTATTATCAATATCCAATCTCAGCCCCATGTAATTAGTCCCTATAGATTTTTTATTGAACACAATCAGGCAGCAATAACTCAAAAACTGACATCAGCAATAAAGTAAATTCTGCTGATCAAAAGTCTGCTGACATGAACCACTGTAGACAGTGGCAGTTTTCTAAAGATGGGTAAGCACTATACAGATCCTGGCAAATCTCCTAAACAAATTCATTGTAATGTTGCATTCGCAAGGTGGAAATCTGTTTCGAGAAGTACTTCTGTGTCTGTCATTAGAGACTGTTTTTCCAATGCTGAGTGTCTGCCAGAATGTGTCTCAGCAAAACAATAGACTTGGAAAGTTATCATTGTCAAAGGAGATTCATTCTGAGCTCATTGCATAAATATCTTGTCAAGACTTATAGGCTTTGAGATGGTGCTTCTCGATATACTTTAACTTGTTATTTTATATGAATAACACTAATAACACGTTTCCAAAAAGCAAACAAACTTCATAGAGGGTATACTGCAAATACACATGATAACGTAATCATTGATTGCGATTGTGATTTTAAAGGAAAGTTTCACAAAAGGGCTTCAAAAATAAATAACAAGATGATTTAAGGAAGAGGACAGAAAACATAACCTGAAAACTGTAATGTCAGATATTTAAAGACCAGAGATCACTCAAAGAATTATTACATAAACTAAGCTTTACCCAACGGCCTGCTGAGGCTGAATGGCATTTATTGCACAAAACAGAGTAAAGTTTAAACTGATCCCCTATTTTCTCTCATGCTCCTTGGTCTTGATACGGTGAGCTGCAATAAAATGACCTGATTCATCCATTAAACCCAAATACCCATCAATGAAAACATATTAATCCACACAAGATCAACATTTGCTATATGCTGAATTGGTCTGCCCCTTTTAAAGTGGACCTGCAGTCATTTTATCTTTGCCATTTAGGTTTTCATTACAGTGTCCCTTGTTCAATATTGTAATCCCCATCTGTATTCAGCAGCTCTATTTCAGTACCTGAAAACATATTAGGTTTTTTTCTTTACACTTTGCCAGATCTTGTGTCATCATTCTGTGTCAATAAAGCTGATGAACAAGATATTAATACCGCTGTGAATACTGAGTCCTCCCCACCAATCACCACACCTTCATGCCATACAAATCAATCTCTTCATAATAGTGAAAAAACAATTTTCCCTGTAGATTAGGGGTCACTTGTAGTCGGACTGCAGTCAGCTGCTAGTGTCTCTGGATCCTGCACCCAAAACCGATAGATCATTTAGAATTATTACATTTTCATGGTTCACTTCTATTTAACCCGCGCAGCTTTTCTCAACTTTACGGCTCTCGTTCGGAGGTCCAGGAAACACACCGACCACCTGCATGTCTTGTAAATCATCTCACGTGATCCTACTCGGTAGTTTCACTTGGCGATCCAAAACGAATAATGGGACCACTTACTAGAGCTTATAACCAAGAATGGACAGACTCCTATATGATTATTATTCTCACAACCAGTTCAAAAGCATGTATGTCTCATGTTCAGCGATATTAAAGGCAGCGTTGTGAAGTGCCACCACAAGACAAAGCACACATCTTTTGAGCAAACACACCGACTCACATCCGAAATGAAGGCACAGAAAAATAAACCTAAGAGGCGAAACTGATCAGAATCCTGACACACGAATTAACTGATCAACAATGATGTCAACAGAGAGGAGAAATTAGCTGAAACCAGTGATTTAATAAGCACAGAAAGTCCCTGCACTCACATTTCTCTTTAGCATAGAACCTGGAGATCATCGCTTGACGCCCGAATAAACTGAATTTAAA
>NW_027176200.1:0-8708 GCF_023055335.1 Clinocottus analis | reverse complement strand
GAGCTATGTTATGCATTAAATTCAAATACAGCAAATATAGTTACAATAAGAAAATACAACTTTTAATTATTAGATTTTGCAAGATATATATATGTTTTCCTTTTCTGTGATCATAAACCAATATACCAGTAACACATAAAGGGGGTTTTCTGTATATTATATATATTTAAATAATTCAAATAGGCCTTGTAGTTGAGGAGATAATCAGTATTTAATACGGGTATAATCATTCAGATTTTCAGAAAACATGGTTAAATGCTGTGAGGTTAAGGGTTAAAAAAGAAAAAGAAACCAGGATATCAGCATTTAAATCTGGGTCTTTATTGACTTCCATGTATCTCGTCTAAACACTCTGACTCACAGCAAACGTGACACACTTTCACAGTCTCAGTACTCAAAAGGTTTTTATCTGACACGCGTATTTATTTACATTTATGGCCAACGGTCCTCGTGGCTCAGTTGTTCTTCTGTAAGAAGACTCAGGCTTTCACTTTGAAAGAAAGACAACGTTCAACATGTTAAACGTTTCTAAGTTTCATTTAATTAACACAAACAGTTAAGTCTCCTAAACGTTGAATTTAGGTAAAAACACATTTCACTATACAATCATTTTGTCTCGAAACTTCTAGAGGCGGGAATATTTCAGGCTCGGTGACGTATTTTAGAAGCTTTTGTTTATGGATTTACTTTCAAATGTAAGCTGTGAAAATAGCCATGTTTTTTTAAACATTTTTATGGATCATTTTTGGGGGCGTGGCTTTAAAAGAAGGCCTCCAAGAGCCCCACGTAGCGACTTTTGGATTAGTGTTGCGCTAACGCTGCTAGCTACTTTCATTGATCAGTCGTTGGCAACATTGAGTTAAATTTTTAAGATAAAAATCTTTTAATTCAAGCTTACTTTTGTTGGTTTGTACAACTAAACTCAAGCTTCTTGTTATTAAATAATGTATCTTCTGCAAAAACAGCATGTCAACCATTTTTTGGGTAGAAAACAGTTCATAGATTTTTTTTCCTGTACAACCACCTGGTTTTCTAAAATTATTCCAGGAAATGGTGTTTTTTTCCCAATTTGTTGGATGTAGATATAAAAGTTTAATAATAATATTTAAAAAAAACTTAAATGGTAACTGAGCTTTTATTGATTTTGAACCCTCTGTTTCTGCCGTAATGTAAAGTTTAGCACACTTTTAATTTAATTGTGATTCGTCTGTGTCTGTATTCATATTTGACGGTGTCTTGCTCAAGGGCGCTTCAACATGTAAACTATGAGGAGACCGGGGGGATCGAACCGGCTACTTTGTGGTTTCAGGAACGACCTCTCCGTCTGAAACGCTCTCTTTAAGACCATATCTGCTTCTTCAAAATATTCCTCCATTGTTCTTGTGCAAAAGATGTAGCGTCGCCCGAATAGCGTCATCATTCTGGAGCGAGCCGACGGGGCGTGTGTCCTCAAATGTCCTCAGTCCCTCAAAGTGATGATGACGTCATCGTCCTGTCCCTTCCACAGCATCTCCCCCTCGAAGTCCAGCATCTTGTGCTTGCGGCAGCGCAGCGCGATGCCCACCACCTTGTCCGAGATCTTCACGTAGCGGTCGAAGAGGCGGCCGAAGGAGATGACGGTCCTCCCCTGCTTGTCCTTGATGCCCATGTCCCGGATGATCCACACCATCTCCTCCATCTCCCTGTGGACGTGCCGCTGGGCCCGGTCGCCCCGCTCCGCCGTCTTGGAGCCGTCCTTGGGCCGACCGTAGCCGTCGTCGCCCTTGCGGAGCCGCTGGGCCATGGCGAACTCGTGGTCGAAGTCCTCGCTGAAGGGGTTGAGCCTCTGGCCCGCCATGTGCTGCTCGGACCACTGCTGCCAGCGCCGCTTCACGTCGCTGCCGGTGGAGATCTTGACCTGGAAGGGACAAGACGGAGAACGTCAGGGTTTAGAGAGCGTCGCAGTTTCAAACGGACCGCCGGCGGAAACGAGGTTCTTCATGGAAGGGGCACCCCGATGATTTTACAAATCAATGATAACTTCACTTAAAAGCAAAAGATATTGGAGCACTCGTCTTCTTATGCGGTGTTCACACCACGCTGCAAAAAAATGGTTTTTCGCAACAATTTTTTTGCGACTTTCCTCCTGGATTTAGCGACTTTCGGGTTAGTGTTGAGCTAACGCGGCTAGCCACTTTCATTGACCAGCCGCATTTACAAACGAACCGCTCGTGGAAATGAGGTTCTTCATTAAAAGGGACTTCGATGATTTAACAAATCGATGACGACTACAACAATATTTATTATAGCGCTCATCTTCTGCTGCGGCGGTCACACGGCGTTGTGACAACTTCACTTTTCCGAAATAAATCCATTTTTCTTAACGTTTTTTTGCCTCATTTGCATTGCCCGACTGAAAATCACTTGCGTCTGTGCATTGATTTACATGCAACCTACCACTGGTGTGAACGCAGCATGAAGCTCTCTGTAGTCTCAGAAAAAAAGCTTTTCTATTGAATGGTGTTGAGGAGAGTCAAAAACCCGATAAAAAGAAAGCATGCCCAAGTTCTTTGATCCAGAAATGCTTTGTTTAGCAGTGCTTTTATGAAAAATAGCCGCTTATTGTGTTATTTACACAGTGACTTATATGTTTTGAAGGGCCCTCAAATGGCTACAAAACAGTGTTTCATGCGGTGCAGAAAGTTTCTGAACGTTTTATGGGCATTTTGTAACCTTTGATCAACCGCTTTAATTCGTGCTTTCTCAGTCCTTTCGTTTTGTGGCGCTCCGCTCTCCCTCAAAGCCATTTGATGAATCTTTTTGGGACGATGGAGAGCCGAGGGAGGTACAGTACAGTATACACAATTAATATTGTTTTCAGGCGACCTATAACTTAAACAGGAAAGTACCCCTGATGACGTCATCGGGAGGTTGTCTCGGCTTGGGCCAATGAGTTGCATTTTGGAGCTTTTGGAGCTTGACCCATACTCAGACTTTTGTGATATAATTATTTTGCTGACTTTACACTAATGTATGTATCGTCAAATGTTATTTGGACTACATTTCCCTGGTGTTTTCAGTCTTTGAGAGCCCCAGCGACCCCACCCCTTTGGCTATATATTAAGGTTGATTAACGACCCTCAGTCTTTAAATACACTCCCCTCTGGTTGCTGTAATTGATCCCCATCTTGTCCTTTTGGAAAAGCACCTCACACACTTAACGGAAATACTGATTTTGTCCGCTCAGATGAACCGGCATCATATTTTACAACCTTGAGCATCAAGAAAAAGCAGCTTTTTTAAGTAGACGTCGTCTCAAAGTCGTCCACTTCTAATGTACAGGAGGTATAAATACTCCTTGGTATGAGAAGTCATGGAGAAGTTGAACATTTAGAACCAAAACCTTCAATTGCTTAAGTAAAAATATGTATTCATTATTATTCAAATGTTTAAATAGTACACTTTGTTACTTTTGTAAAATGTATATTGTATTGAAAGTCAATATTTAAGCAATAAGGTACGAGAAGGCCGGACTGTATCGTCAATAATGTACTGTTCAAGAGTGTTATGAGGCAAAGTTGTCGGTCGTAACTGTCAAGCTAACGGTCACATGAAATCTACCCATTATTTTGAGTGTGCACTGATGTGTAACGCCAAGGTAAATGTAGACAGGTGTATAGTGCATTATGGCCCAATAAAGAACGCCTCACTCTCAACCAATCAGAATGCTTGATTTCAAGTCCCTCCCCTTTCCGGTGGACCCACATGGGAGCTCGTTGTGTTGACCTTTAACCCACTTCATGCTCATTAATAACTGTTTTGTTTGAGTCTCAGGTATTGTTGAGTCGATGGAGACCAAACTAAGAGCGATTGTTGACATGTTGCCTCTCACCAACATGTCACAAAGTGCCAGTAAATGTACATCCCATGGACCTGTAGCCATTTAATCAGATCTCCTTCCACTCCTTCTCATATCTCTTGAAGGTTTCTCATCCGTAGAACTGCCTCTCTTGTCCGTGGCCCTTCACCTCGTGTTCAAAGGTCACGTTGCAGCGCACGGCTAGATTTATTGACCTGTATTCCATTGCGCGGCAATGCCAGCTTCAGTTTTTACGAGTTGGCCTCGCACTCCCGTGACCCCGATCCCAACCGGCTCCTTCAGCTTTTTATAGGAGACGCTGTTGTGTGGGAGTTGTGCAACTGTTGCACTTCAGGTGACATCAAAGGGAGCGCCGCTTCAGCTTGCCGTGTGACATTTATGCTCTTCATTTTTTGTGTGTTTGGATTCAAGAGGATAATTTTTAATGTAGTTGCAGAGAAAGCAGTCTTCTGCAAGTCACATAGGTGGCTATGATGGATATAATTTGATTTAACTAGGTTCCATCTCTTTCATAATAGAAGAAGCTGAAAGCAAACCATTGACGCATCGTCTTCTAAAGCTGCGTTAGCCAAAACTATTTTATGAATCTAGCAGCCATGGAACGATACGATCGTCCGTTTGGACGTCGTGTTCCTGGCTAAATTATATTTGTCCAACATTCACTCTTTGTTTTTAGTGACATCATTTTCCACTGTTGCTAATTCGGTTACCGGGAAGGAACATTTGGTTTATTTTAAGGTGTTTAACTGAAAACCGCCGTCTCCTGTTGCTGGTCGAGATAAAAGAGGCTTGAAAAGGTCCGTAAAGCCGAAAAGTTATAAGTCACACCTTTTGAAAACGCTCATTTCAGCCATTGTGAATGTATAAGAAGTGGACGTAGTCCTTTGTCAACGCCGCCATCTTGTTTTTTCCGCAACCAATGAATGGAAGTTAGCTTTTTTGCAAAGCGGACGACACTTCCGCGTCGGTTTGAATTCACACTACGGCGGTAACTTGATATCGGCGTGTTTCTTAATCCTCGAGGTGAACCGCTCTACCTTGGGCCTGCCGGTCACTTTGGCCGTCTTCACGTCTCCCTGCTCAGTCTTCGGCTCGCCGCCGCCACCGCCGCCGGCCTCCTCCCCCGGGCCGCTGTCCTCGTTGGCGCCGCCGCCGCTCCTCGACCCCAGCTTCTTCTCCTGGAGCGAAAGCTTCCGGTCTTGGACGACTCCTCCCCCTCCTCCCTCCGCGCTCTGGAGCGCCCTCAGCTGGCGGCGCCGCGTCGGCGACTCGTTGCCCAAAAAGGACTTGCCCTCCGCGGGACCCGACTCCATCTTGCCCCGGATGACGTTGACAACGTCGCCGCCGCCGCCGCACTCGCTGAGTTTCGGCTGCACGGTCTTGCTCACCGACCCCGTCCGGATCTTGCCGGCGGCGGCGGCGGCGTCAACGCCGGCGTCCACCGAGATCACGCGCGGCGTGACGGTGAGTTTGACCTCGCGGTGGCGCTCCTTCTCGTCCACCTCCTCGACGGACGTCGGCATCCAGCCGCTCGGGATGGAGTCCTGCTTGTCCGAGTGCTCGGTGGCCCAACCCTGCCAGCTCTTGGCCAAGTTGGCCACCATGACGGCGCATTTGATCTTCCGCGCCGCACGTTTGAACGCCTGCGGCTCCTGAGGGGAAACCGTGGTGGTGCCGCCGCTACTCATGGTGGCAGTTTACCAGAAGGACTTAGTTTTTCGGTGGGGGGAAAAAGTACGGTTTCTAGTCCATAAAAAAGTCTTTGAATCTTCCCCCCAAAAAGGTTGTGTCTTGGTAAAAACGAAACACTTCTAGATTAAAATAGATCGTTTTTTTTCAAAGTCAAAATAAACTTTCCAGGTGACTCGGCCTTTATATCCGTTGTGGATCTGTGGAAAAAACAAACATCCGCAGCCTTCCAGGAGCGTCAGTCGGTCAGTGTGTGAGCGGCCGGTGTGAAGAGCGCGAGGTCTTTGGCTCTAATCCCCCGATGAAGCCCCTCTGGCTCCACACCGACCTTTAAATAGGGAACGGGGGGTCGCGGAGGAAGCGATGTCGCACGGCGTCCACGTGAGACCGGAGAGCGGAGTCCAGTGACAACATTCCTGTTGCTGGCACACACACACACACACACACACACACACACACACACACACGCACACAGACACGCTTAACACACACACACACACAGTGACTGAGGAGTGGAATTTCTCCCAGTGGGATCCAGGGAACAGGTGCCCAATGTTTTTAGCGACTCAGAGGTTCCTGTCATCACACACACACACACACACACACACACACACACACACACACACACACACACACACACACACTGAAACATAAATGGGCCTTTGCTTTGAGTGTGTGTCTGTGAGTGTGTGTCTGTGAGCGTGTGTGTGTCTGTGTTTGTGTATGTCTGTGTCTGTGTGTCTGTGTGCGTGTTTCTGTGTGTATGTGTCTGTGTGTGTGCGTGTGTCTGTGTGCGTGCGTGCGTGTGTGTGTGTGTGTGTGTGTGTGTGTGCTCATTGTGTATAAATAGGGATGATTTCATTCGAATGCACAACTTTCCTTTATCGCATGCTTTCATCACTTTGTGACTGTGAGAGTGAAATCCTAAATGTGACACAGAATCTGAAGTGTGTCTGTCTGCATGTGTGTGTGTGTGTGTCTGCATGTGTGTGTCTATGTGTAAGTGTACATGAGTAACTGGGCCTATTCCAGTCTCTGTGTGTATGTGTGAATATGTCAGTGTGAAATTCTGGATGATGACTCACAAACTGTCTGTCGGGTTCTGCCAGTGTCTGGTGAACTGAACACTTTACCGGCCAAAAAATCATTTATCTTTATTATACATCCCTGTTTTAAACATCGTATTAGCAATTATGTCATAATAAGCGTCCTGTGCGTTGTCCGGATTGCGGTTTGAAGAATCTTTAGTAAAAACGACCTAGAGCTCAAAATAAAAGGATGTTAGCTTCTTCGCTAACGCTACGCGGCACCATGACTCATGGAAGTGGTGTCAAACTCTAAATAAATAGTCAGCATCAGATGTTCGAGTCTGATAAACTTCCTGCTTCTGTATGTTCATCTAAAATTAGTCTTTTTTAATTCAGCAATGAACACACAACCTAATGAAGCCGTTTAATTTAATCTCCAGTTTATAATCCCCGGAGGTTTATTCTCACACGGCTTGTTACGCAATACGCAAATTATGATATGAGTTTCTTTTTTTGTATATATTATGAATAAATAGGTTACTTTATATATATATATATATATTTATATATATATATATATATATGTATATATATATATATATATATATATATATATATATATATATATATATAAGATTATATATATAAGATTGATTAAATTGATATAAGGAGTACAGAGAGTTAATAATCAAAGGTTTGTATCTGAAGCCCAACGAGTCGTCTGAGTGTCCATGGACCAAAATAACCAGCTGGTCGAGGCCAAGTGGTTAATCAGCTCAGGTTTCTGGCATATATATATATATATATATATATATATATATATATATATATATATATATATATATATATATATATATATATATAGTGCTGGGCAAAATTATTGTATTGCAGGCTTTTATTTTATTTCAAAGTAATGCTGTCAGAACTATATAAGAGGCACTCTGGAGCAACAGGAAGTTAAAATACATATATATGCTATGAAGAAAAAACATGCTGTTAACACATGATGACATCATTGACGGAGTTACTAGATCCTGCGTTGACGCATTTATAACGCATTCATAACGCATTTATAACGCTTTTATGACGTAGCGTTAAAAATGCATTAAAAATGCATTAAAAATGCGTTAAAAATACCAATAAAACGTGTTTTAAATGCATTATGCTGCGTTAAACCATTCAAAGCGCGTTTATAGTGTGTTTATAGCTTCATATATATATATATATATATATATATATATTTATATACGTGCTTTAAGTTCCCCTCCATATGCCAGCAGCAGCTCGCTCACCAGTAGACGCGACTCGGCACCTGAAGGCTTCGAGGAGGAAAAGTGTTTCACACGAGACTCGATCAGAGTGAAGCTTCATACGCGTCTGAGCTGCGTGAGTCACCGGCTGGTTCATATTGTCGGAAGAAAAACTCTTTGCAGTTTTTTATTCACCTGCAGCGAAGAGCAGGTTGTGATGCACGGGGAGCCGGTGTGGAGCTTCAGGGCTCTTCAGGAAGCTTCAGGCCCCAAAAAAATGTGTTTTCAGTGTTTTAAAGTTTGAGTTTATGAACGTAAATATAGATGAAGACGATGCAAGAGATCACGTCATCCCCAAACTAAAGAGGGTGTATCTCTGCGACCACGAGGTCTGTTTGAATCATGCAGGTGTTATAATAAAAACAGATGAAGCATAGACTTCTATACAACCAGAGGAGTTGCCCCCTGGTGGTCAGAAGAGAGAATGCAGCTTTAAGACGTGAAGCATAGACTTCTATACAACCAGAGGAGTCGCCCCTGATTGTCAGTCGGGAGAGAGAATGCAGGTTCAACACATGAAGCATAGACTTCTATACAACCAGAGGAGTCGCCACCTAGTTGTCTGTCGGGAGAGAGAATACATCTTTAACACATGAAGCATAGACTTCTATACAACCAGAGGAGTCGCTCCCTGGTGGTCAGCAGAGAGAATGCATCTTTAACACATGAAGCATAGACTTCTATACAACCAGAGGAGACCTAAAGAGGTCGATTTTTTCTAACACAGTTGTTAATTTCTTCTACTGAGAGTTTTACTTCCAGCAGCGCTTCCTTCCACATCTGCTCCTCAGGCCTTGCAGCTGCTGGCAGCTTCTCCTTGTT
>NW_027176199.1:0-8782 GCF_023055335.1 Clinocottus analis | reverse complement strand
TATTGTGGTTCCCTCATAGGCTCGCGCTGCTCAGGTAGCACAGCAACACTACAACTCGCAGCTGAAGAAGAAGGTGTGGTTCGGCTGGCAGGCTCTGATTCAGAAACACTGGAAGGTCCAGGTGGAACGGGCTTGCCGTGCAAGGGCTGAAGAGGTCTGCACCCGTCTGTCTGCAGAGTATGAGGCCAAGCTGGCAGAGGTAAACAAGCAAGTGAAGGCCCTGCATATAAACACTGGTATGGTGATGCTGCATTGCTAAATGTATACTTAAGTTTAACTCAATGAGGTGTTTTACAGTAGGAATTATACTCTGTATTCAGCAAGATACATATTTTTCCAGTTTTTCTTAAGTTAAATGTAATAATGTAAATATTTATAAATACAATTTGAACATTTCAATAAACATTAACTACACTACTCTTGATTATTAGTAATTCAAAGGTTAAAGGAAGACGGTTGTTGTTGGTGCATCAAATATATATCAAGAGTGCAACACAAAGGCATAAGAATGATACATCATATGTTTTGTCAGTATCTTATAAACTGATACATTAATTGTTTCTATTCTCTGCATTCTGTCTCCACAGCACTGTGTGGCCATAGAGAAGGCCCAGGCAGAGATTCAGAGACTGCAACTAGACAGAGAGCGCTCTGAAGAATCTATGAAGAAAGCCTTTATGAGGGGCGTGTGTGCTCTCAATATGGAGGCTCTCGGCATGTTTCACACTACAGAGGGACGACCAGGGCAACCTTCAGTTCATGATCAGCATGGTCTGTAATAAAATAGCCACACAAAACTATTTTTAGAGAATACCCACCCTTTTAGAAGTGCACTGTTATCCTTATCACAACCCATACATATACAGTAAATACATAAATAGACCCCTGTTCTTTACAACAAAACATGAAAGCATTGCTGGCTTTGCCTCGCTGCTGTATCGATTCAACACATTAATCATGACAGAAACTAACAGACAAAAGAAAGAAACACCATTTCTCTGTAAAGCGCAGGCGTGGGCTATTGACAATTGTGTAGATTTATGAATGAGTGGAGTGGAGGGTGGTCTTTGTTCTTCTAGAAGTCCTTCACTGGCTCATCAAATGGAGTGATGACTCAGTGGATGTGCTGATTGCTAACTACTTTGCACAGGTTATAACCCTGATTTGATGTGGCACTGAAAATGTGTCTGGAAAAGGTAAATAGCCCCTGGTCACATTTATTAAATCATGAAGTTACTATTATTTAGTTGTATGTTAGCACTATGAAAAAATGTGTTAAGAGCTTCGACCAATACAGGATATTTAAGTATACAACTAAAATGAATCTCCAATAGCACTGATCAGCCTTGTACTTGCCCTAAAAACTCAAAGCATTACATGATTATCAGGATACATTCTTATTGATTTCATGTTGTTCTCTGTGCTATTTTTAAATGGCTACTGAAGCTGAATCACAATGCTTTTAGTTTGTGCAAATGAACCCTAACGTGGTCTTCTGCTCATCCATCTGCTTTCAGGTTTAATGAGTCTTGCAACCTGAAATGTGTTTCATTATGCAGCTGTCAAACTGGGGCTGGGCTGCTAATTGAATACTTGTTTCCTACTCTTTTTGCCAAACAGGCTAACACCAAATGCATTGATATGAAGTCCTATTTAGCCTTTTTAAGTATATGTACTGATAAGAGTTATGCAATTAATGTTCAGTCTCCTTTTATTTTGTTCAAGCAAAGGCATATAGAGGTCTCTGGCTTCTCTGTTAGATATGTTGTTTAAACCTATATAACATCGCCATTTCTCAATTACTAGAACTAAGCGCTATGAAGTGAAATTGTTCAACCAAAAGGAAATGTAAGATAGGTAGGCTTTTCATTTAAAGTATACTGGTCATCAAGATTTTCAAATCAGTTCAATAGGAAAGATTCATCATAATTGTAAATACCAGTCCAACATTTATCACTAAAATTTGTGATTTTCTGCAATAATAACAAGAATATATTGTGATGTATTGGGACTCTGACTAAATGTATGTATTTTTTTCTTTCTGTAGATATTCTGCCTCCCGAGGATGAGTCTACATTGGCTCAAACTCAACCATATCCCATCTCTTCCACACAGTTTAGTCCAGCCCACTTTGACCACCCAGACCCTTTCCACAGCCAAGTAGAGGATATGGTAAGAGGACAATGTCTCATTAAAACAATATATTTATTTGCACACCATAATTCTTATAAAACATTGTTTATCTCCATCTCAAATTATAATATAATATTTTTAAAAAAAAATCATGTTTTCTTTTGTAGATTCCACTGAATGGAAATATGAATATTCAGTAGTGGTGTTAAGGTAGTGTTTGTATTTCCTTGTTTCTCAGATGGGCTCTGGTGCCCCTGTGTCGAGGGTAGAAGTGATCCCTCCCACTACAGTAGTGCAGAGCTCTCTCCCACTTGGGGGCACTGCAAGTTCCCACAAACAGGTTGGTTGACTATGGCACAAGTCAAGTAATGATAATGTTCACCTTCACAACAACCATGTACAACTATGACTATAATTATAGTATTGATTAAATTGTTATTAACACAGAATTACTCAAGTTTAGTAGAAAATAAGTCTCTACTACAGTTATCACATTCATACATGACTCAATAATATTTGCTGTTTCAGGTGAGCGGTCAAGTCATCACAGCCAGTCAACAAAAACCCTCAAAGACTGTAACGGCTCGCATCACTGCACGCACTGACGTTGGAAAGACTGCACGCAGCAACATCCAGGTGATGAGTGTGGCTCCACCCATGAGCTCTGTGATTGTTGAACGCCATCACCCTGTTACACAGGTATGGGACAGAGTGCATCACTACTGTATTACTACCTGTGTGTTATTATGTGCATACCTTTTTAGTTATGAGAAGCTGACAAATCCAGAAGAACATTTTATGTTGTTTCTCTTTTGTTCTTTCAGCTCACTATTGGTCAGGCCATGGCTTCTAAGTTTCCTCGCTCCTCCAACAGGCCACACCACAGAATGCCAGCTCACTCCAACACACCAGCACAGCATGACACTCACAACACACTGACATCTCAGATATGCTCTGCAAAACTCAACTACCGACAAACAGTTGTGCATTAGTTCCAATTCCATTTTATTTTGATATCTTGGAGTGGATTAGCCCTCGCTCTCTGCATTTGAAGTGAACATTAGATTTTTTTTTTTAGCTTCCTATCATGAATGTGCATAATGTCATGGGCAATAGGATTTTTCTCAGGGAAGTGCTTCATAGACACAGGAAACTGGTACGTGTTAATGTTTTTGATAATTACTAGCTTGACAGAGTTTAGAGAAACAAAATTGATGTTTATTTCTGTGAAAAAACGACTGAACAGAATAGTTTCACCTGTGCATGATTTAAAATTGTAAGTATTTATTTTAACTGTATTTTACTCTATTGAGACCGACCGTCCAAAACCACAGGTTGATTGTTTTAATACACCGAAGCCATGTGTTACTCATCAAAATAAATTATTCTTCCAGTTTTTGAAAATGACGTAAACATATGTTGCCGTGTTTATCTTCATGAAATGCTGCAGCTCTTGCTGTTGGGATTCTCTGCCTCCATCCGAATCATATCTGTAAAATAAATTGACAATTTCCACAATAACAGTTTGGCGCATATCCCTGGCCTGCCCACCTTTTATGTTTATACATTCCTCAGTATTTTGGTTTGGAAAAACAAATGTTCTGAATGTACCTGCAGCTTTCCTGTTCCCTGTGAGGGCGAGGCCCTGGTAGAGTTCTCTAGCAGGGCTCTTCTGAGCCAACTCCTCCCCGTGGAGCCAGATCAGCAGCATCCTGTTCCCATGCTCTTGATAGCTCTGCTGACCTGTGGATAAACACACACACACACACACACACAGCATTGTACATCCAGAAAAACAATTTAAATAGTACAAATAACAAAGGAACCTGCCTCTGTACATTGGAAGATAAGATTAAAAAAAAAAAATACTTAGGCTAATCTGATTGAAAAAAATAAGCTTTCCAAGGATATTCTTCTCATTGCAAAATGTTCCTCATTAGTTTAGGGATTTTAATCCCGTACATTGTGGCTACAAGAAGCTTATGTTTTACATTTTCAGAGAGTTGCCAAACGCACAGTCAAAAGCCTGACCAGGCGGTGTGAGTTATAGCACCTGTCCACTGCTCCTCGATAGCCGACACTTGCTCCTTCGTGAAGCCCCAGTGTTCTGCAAGTCTTTTCCAGTCTCTTGGCTTCAGAAGCTTGTACGCCAGGCGCCAGGCCATGGAACGGAGCTGCTTGGTCTCGCCGCGGTGGTCGAGTTTAAACGTTAGCGGATTCTCGCTGTGAATGCTCTCATTAAGGTCTGGGTTTGCCTAAAAGGGCAATTAAATTATGTAAAGGCCACACGCCTCAGACAGAGAGGCTGGACAGATTATTGAAATGACACATGATTAGCAATATGAATGCCAGTTAAACTTGTTTTTTAATAACAATAACGGAATAGGAAATGATTCAGACATGTTCTTAATTAAATTATTGATAAATTGTCTGTCAAATTCTTCTGGGTTGTAAGTCCTTTTTCTTTATTTTTTGACTTTGGGTGCTTTAATAGTATTAGTGGGGATTTAACTTATCTAGATTTTGACGTTGGAAAATCAATCATTTCCGATGAAGGCAATTATTGATTTCAAAGCCTCAAAAATGAATTATGGCACATATGAAAACGGACCAAGTTTCAAGTAATTTCACCACTTCTCACCTTCCTCCACGTGTAGTATCTTTCTGCTTTGATGATCATGTCCACAACAATCACCTCGTCTGCCCTGACTGCCACACCCAGAGCCGTCTTACCCTGCTACTCCGTATCCATTATGTACAACAAAATACAAAAACTTAAAACACAACTGTAAACTATAAGATTAATAATCACATTTTTTCTTACACTTTCAATGTATCATGCTGCAATTATGTCTTAAATCAATCATGTATTTATGTTGCCCTTTGGTTTAACTTTAGGATTTTGGCCATGATTTACTTTTTTTTTTAAAGTGTGCACATTTACAATAGGTAAGCATGAGTTAACATATACGTATGGCAATTCCCTTTGGTTATCTCCATAAGTTTATGAAAATGATTACCCTGTCCTGGAGGGTCAGATCCAGCCTGGCTTTAAGAAGCATTTCCACGACTTCTATTCTGGCCAACTCTGCAGCAAGGTGCATCGCAGTCTGGGACCTCTACAACACAATGCAGCAATTATTTTCTCTATTCACTTTTCTCATATATAGTTTGACTTTCATTTTTATTTGACTCGAGACTAGCACACCTTGTCAGCAACATTAATGTTGCAGCCAGCCGTCAGTAGAGAATGGATCACAGGGATGTGACTGTTCTTCACTGCAAGATGGATTGGAGCCTCTAGGTGCTGAGAGGAAAAATATTCTGTTTCACAACATGAGCCCAAAAAGTGAGCGAGTTAGCTTTAGAAAAAATATGTAAAATCACAACGATATGCATCCATGCTGACTATCCGCAGCACAGCTGATGTGTGTATCATCTGTGTGACCAAAAAACTTTACTAAGAGAGAGTACTACTGCCACCTAGCTTGTATTTGCTTACCTGATTCTGGGAGTCCGTATAGGCTTTGTAATCTAAGAGGAGTTGAACGAGAGGCATGTCTCCTCTTTCTGAAACTGGATGGAGAGCGCTGCATTTGTCCTTCAAGAGAGGCGAGAGAGGGAGATTTAGCTGTTGGCTTTTTACATTATTTACCACTTTGGTTCTGCCTATAGGATTAACCAAATTAAATAATGTCACACTTATTAACAATCAGCCTGAGTGGGGCTGCATATATGTATGTACAATACAATATGTATGTATTAAAGGAATATCTGATGTCTAAGAAATGTGCCAGTTAGAGTCAGAAAGGTGGCCTATTGTACCGTTGTAAGGATGTTGGGGTTACAGCCAGCCTCCAGCAGGATCAGGACACATTCTTCATGGCTGTTTTCTGCTGCAAGGTACAGAGCTGTCTCACCCTTCTGCAAGACAAAAACAAAATATAAACACCTAGTCGTGGTGCAAGATAACCAACAGACACAGACAATGTCTTACTATGCTCACAAAATGTAAACAATGTTTTCAGGCCTGCAACCAATCACGAATCAGAAAGGAACCACCCTTGGATAATGAACAGGCATCTGTAACTTCATTGTTTATGCTGAAGTCTTTTTTTTAACACATTTAAATGATTTAATAACTATTAACTTAGTCATCGTTATTTAGGTGATATCCGTCTCCACTCCCAGTTGGAAGAATCCAGAAACACCAAGTAAATATTATCAAGTATAACTGAAGTTCAAGCCAAAACACACTTTTCTTTGTTCTATGATAGTAACCAGTACATGTTTGATGCATCTTAATTAATCCAAAGTGGAGCCGCCATCCAGCAGTGGATTAGCCGCTGAGCACACACTGTCACAACCCAAACCGTGATAGAGATGATGTTTTCAGTGATTGTGTACCATATTGACTTCATCCCGAGTATCGAAGCTCTGCAGCAGCGAGTATACGGCATCTGAGTGGCCGTTCTTGGCAGCCAAGTGCAGGGGCGTGTCCCCGTTCTGGCAGATGGGAGGGAGGGAAACAACCGGCATCAAAGAGTATTGATCTTACTTGCTGTTGCAACACACAAATGTGCATTCAGACACATGAGCACAAATGGCACACAAACCAAAAACCTGAACAAGTCCACACACACACACACCTTGTTGGCCTTCGTGGTGCCCATGTCGTATGGCACAATAAGTATATCCATCATTTCAAGACATCCATGATCTGCCGCCAGTGCAAATGCCCGGTGTCCTGACTGAAAAAAAGAATTGATGTCCAAACTATATTTACTTCATATACTTTGGTCATCCTAGATAACATATCATTCGTGATTTATATTGATTTGTGTAAAATGGGTGTTGAGTAGATACCTGGTCATCTTTATCTAGTTCTTTCATCTGCAGGTCATTAATTATATACTCTGCAATTTCAGTGTGGTTGTTGATAGCAGCGCAATGCAGGATATTCAGTCCTTCCTTATGTTTAAAAAAAAAAACAAGTTGATGTTTTATCAAGCAGTGTGCCATAGAATAAATGTACTTGAGTTGCAATAGGAAACAGAGGGATGCATAACATGGTGGAAAAGAGCATCTGGGCTGAGACAAGCATACACATATTTAAATATAATGGAAATGAATTGACTTAGGGAAATATTTGCTTTAATAATCAAAATAGAAAGACAAATGGCCCAATTTCTGAATATTTTTCTCTACTAATTACTGAGACAAAGTAGAACAAAAATCGTTCTGCTTTTTTTTTACCTCGTTCTCAACCTTCTGTTCAGCCCCGGCTTGCACTAATAATTTCATGATGTCCAAACTGCCAAACCAGGCAGCCAAATGAATGGGTGCCACACCGTGCTGCCAGACACGACACAATAACCAAATGGAAAGTTGTGATTACTGAAGAGTTTTACAAAAGCAATTGTCAGCGGCTCAAGATTGTAGATGCAGGTAGTTAAAACCCTCTCACCTTGTCCCTTTGGTCCACCTTGACCCTGCGCTGTAGAAGAAGCTGCACAGCTTCCTTGTTTTTGCCAGCTACAGCATAGTGAAGGGCAGTCCTGTTATCCTGAGTCAAACAACTTCTTCAGTATATTTTACATCAAATATAGGTTTCAATCTCGTTGTGTGGTATTATACAATGCAGTACACTGAGATGCAGATTGAGTGTTTGTCTATTTAGACCCACCACATTCCTTGCATTCGCGTTCAGCCCTCTTACTAGCGACTTCATGGTCACCACATCATTTCTCTTTGCTGCTTCCATAAACTGCTTCTCTGCATCAAGCACTGCACAACACAGCAGACAGGAAGACTTTGCACATGGCTTTTGATATCTAATATACATAACAGCATGTTAGGCTTGATATGTGAGAAATATATAATGGCGTCTGAGTTTTCACCTCAGTAGGAGCATACTAAGTCAACGGAGTAATGTTTTATGTGCCTTGGTTTCAGCCTTACGCAAATAGTGTGTTTCTTGTAAAGAAAGAGGGCATACAGTCAGTCCACTGTGTGTAACTTAATCATGAACTCCAGCTTTAACAGTATGAACTTGAAGGCTCAGTCCTGAACAAGAGAAACTTTCTTTGAAATATTGCTCTGCAATTATAATAATTTATATATATTCCATTTGTTTTCCAGCTTTACATTTGTTGTACTTGCATACTCACACATCTCTTTGTTGTCGAAGGTGTTATCCATATCTTTTTCTGTGTGCTTGTTCAATACAAAGTCAGCAAAAGCCCTCAAAGTCTCCTCTTTTATCCACTTCCGAGGGTCCAAATGTTCTGTTTTGGGCTGATGCTTCTTGATCATCTCCCTCATAGCCAATGCTCTTTTCTCCATTGGGAAGTTGCTTAAATTACCTCTTTGTTTGTCCAAGGCAAATTAGTTGTAGTAAATAACACTGAAAGTAAACCAACCAAGATACCCGAGGACAGATTCTAAGGAAGACGTTAAGACCCTGTACAGTTCCTGTCTTTAAGCCTTGAAGTGGAAGTCTACTCCTGCTATTCTCTCAACACTGCCGGGCTGATCCGTGTTTACTTTGCCAGCTCACACCCTAGAGAGACTGCTGATATCTACAGAGACTGTTTAACAAGTCACACTTCACTGGCATGAATGTGGCTTCATTTTTATTATGCTTTGA
>NW_027176198.1:843804-874356 GCF_023055335.1 Clinocottus analis | reverse complement strand
GTTATGATGAACTTTGTGGGGGAATATAACATATACGTACATTTAGGCTGCTCACATACAGTTTTGAGGTACTTATACTTTGCTCGAGTATTTTAATGTTATGTAACTTTTATCTTCTAGTCCGCTACATCTCAGAGATAGATCGTTGTTTGATGACGTCGTTATTTGATGACATCGTTATTGATGACATCGTTATTTGATGGCGTCGTTATTTGATGGCGTCGTTATTTGATGACATTGTTGTTTGATGACATCATTGTTTAAAGACATTGTTGTTTGATGACATCATTGTTTGACGACATCGTTGTTTGATGACATCATTGTTTGATGACATCACTTTGCGTGACCTGCAGGTGGTGCTGATGGAGGCGGAGCCTGTAGTTCACCGTTTGCTCTGCAGTCTCTCGTTACCGGGGGATTTTGGAAAAAAAAAAAAGTCACTCTGGTATTTTGAGACTCGCTATGACTTTTTTATCAATCTTCTAGCTGTAAATGAATTATGAAGCACTCTGGGAAGAAAAAAAGTAAAACCGGAGGTCCAAAGAAAGCGGCGGAGGCGGGTTTTAAAAACCAGTAACGTGGTGAAACTACTTCTGGTGGGCATCGAGCACCCGGCCCTGAAGCTTCTGGTGGGCATCGAGCACCCGGCCCTGAAGCTTCTGGTGGGCATCGAGCACCCGGCCCTGAAGCTTCTGGTGGGCATCGAGCACCCGGCCCTAAAGCTTCTGGTGGGCATCGAGCACCCGGCCCTGAAGCTTCTGGCGGGCATCGAGCACCCGGCCCTGAAGCTTCTGGCGGGCATCGAGCACCCGGCCCTGAGGCTTCTGGTGGGCATCGAGCACCCGGCCCTGAAGCTTCTGGTGGGCATCGAGCACCCGGCCCCGAAGCTTCTGGTGGGCATCAAGCACCCGGCCCTGAGGCTTCTGGTGGGCATCGAGCACCCGGCCCTGAGGCTTCTGGTGGGCATCGAGCACCCGGCCCTGAAGCTTCTGGCGGGCATCGAGCACCCGGCCCTGAAGCTTCTGGTGGGCATCGAGCACCCGGGCATCGAGCACCCGGCCCTGAAGCTTCTGGCGGGCATCGAGCACCCGGGCATCGAGCACCCGGCCCTGAAGCTTCTGGCGGGCATCGAGCACCCGGCCCTGAAGCTTCTGGTGGGCATCGAGCACCCGGCCCTGAAGCTTCTGGTGGGCATCGAGCACCCGGGCATCGAGCACCCGGCCCTAGAAGCTTCTGGCGGGCATCGAGCACCCGGGCATCGAGCACCCGGCCCTGAAGCTTCTGGCGGGCATCGAGCACCCGGCCCTGAAGCTTCTGGTGGGCATCGAGCACCCGGCCCTGAAGCTTCCTGTGATGGAGGATCCAGAGTTTCCCGCCGGCAGCAGTTTTAATATTCAGGTTTAAATATAGACGCTCAGTTCACTTCTTGTTTGGGTTTTATTTTAATTTCCAGAACCCTGGAGAGAAATTATAAAGTCTGGATGGAGCAACATCTTTAAAATGATTTCACTCAGTTCTTCAGAGAGAGAGAGAGAGAGAGAGAGAGAGAGAGAGAGAGAGAGAGAGAGAGAGAGAGAGAGAGAGAGAGAGAGAGAGAGAGAGAGAGAGAGAGAGAGAGAGAGAGAGAGAGAGAGAGAGAGAGAGAGAGAGAGAGAGTCAACACCTGAACGCAACACAACTGCGTGAATGACTTGTGTGTAACGTCGACTACACAACTCCAGTGTGAACATAGTATTTGTAGAATCATCTCCAGTGACGGATGAGTGGGATGGTTTCCTGCTGCATGAACATTTATTTTTTATATTTTTTAGTTTTACTGGATTAAAAAAACGGTTGCACAGTGAGACAGAAGAGAAAGAAAGTTGATTTAATAAATACACAAACAGAATAAAGATGAATCGCTTCATTCAAATTGAGGATTAGCCACCTAGCTGGAAAGATGCTAACACTAGCTACGATGTTTTATGTCAAGTTTTACACATCAGAGTTCCTAAACTGGAGCACAACAGATAATTTAGTAATTATCTTTAATCAAACTTTAAACAGTGCAATAACATCCGGTTCACAACAAAGTTCTGTTACAGGACATCCTCACATTGTGCGACTGAAGGGACGGATTGCGTTATGATTTTGTCGATTTTACGGTCCATTAATCAACAAACAGTTTATCTCAGCAGCTTGTTGACAACATGCCCAGAACATCAGACTCACAACTAAAGCAGCACCACACACAGGTGTGTGTGCGTGTGTGTGTGTGTGTGTTATAGTACACAGAGTGCAGTAGTATTCATGTACTGTGTGTACAGTCAGCAGTCACACAACGACAAACACACACACACGAGCATGAGAGAAGTAAATCTGAGCGAAACACAGACGAGGACGAATTATGAGGCCGCCGCCCGATGAAGCCATAAAACTGACAAACGGCCGCCGTCAGGGCTCGCCAACACCGGCCAAGGTTGTACTAACACACGCACACACACACACACACACACACACACACACACACACACACACACACACACACACACACACACACACACACACACACACACACACACACACACACTACAGCCGCTCTGTAATGAGGGTATGTGGACGCGGCCCTGGACTTCCTCCCAGACGGATGAGATATGGTTCCACTGGCACGGCGGCCGCCGCTCGCTTGTCTTTAGCCCCGCCCCCTCGATCGGTCTGTGTTTCTGCACTTCCTGTTTCCCAGCTCTGAATGTACGTGTTGAACGCGAGCTGAAGAGGTGTCGGCGTTCAGGTGTCAGATACATGAAACGGGTCAGTGAACGCCCCGCGGGGGGTCTGGAGGAGACGACGAAGCGTCCTCACTAGGACACTAGGACACTAGGACACTAGACCTCCTTCAGCTCAGTGGAGGAGACGTGAAGTCACGTGACCTGGTGGAGTTCCTCTATAGGCTAACAGGAAGTCATGTGACCTCTACAACAGGAAGTCATGTGACCTCTACAACAGGAAGTCATGTGACCTCTACAACAGGAAGTCATGTGACCTCTACAACAGGAAGTCATGTGACCTCTACAACAGGAAGTCATGTGACCTCTACAACAGGAAGTCATGTGACCTCTATAACAGGAAGTCATGTGACCTCTACAACAGGAAGTCATGTGACCTCTACAACAGGAAGTCATGTGACCTCTATAACAGGAAGTCATGTGACCTCTACAACAGGAAGTCATGTGACCTCTACAACAGGAAGTCATGTGACCTCTATAACAGGAAGTCATGTGACCTCTACAACAGGAAGTCATGTGACCTCTACAACAGGAAGTCATGTGACCTCTACAACAGGAAGTCATGTGACCTCTACAACAGGAAGTCATGTGACCGTGATCCGCTATTTTTTTTGTTGAGGAAACCAGCTGGAAGTACAAAAAACACTCTGTAATATACCAAAATATCCTTTTTCTTTATTTTCTTTATTGCTTTTCTCTTCATTCTCTCAAACACTGATATCCATCTGATATTTATCTGACATCTACCTGACATCTTTCTCACATCTTTCTCACATCTATCTCGTATCTTTCTCATATTTTTCTCGTATCTTTCTCATATTTATCTCGTATCTTTCTCATATTTTTCTCGTATCTTTCTCATATTTATCTCGTATCTTTCTCATATTTATCTCGTATCTTTCTCATATTTATCTCGTATCTTTCTCATATTTATCTCGTATCTTTCTCATATTTATCTCATATCTTTCTCATATTTATCTCGTATCTTTCTCATATTTATCTCGTATCTTTCTCATATCTTTCTCGTATCTTTCTCGTATCTTTCTCATATTTATCTCGTATCTTTCTCATATTTATCTCGTATCTTTCTCATATTTATCTCGTATCTTTCTCATATTTATCTCATATCTTTCTCATATTTATCTCGTATCTTTCTCATATTTATCTCGTATCTTTCTCATATTTATCTCGTATCTTTCTCGTATCTTTCTCGTATCTAACCCTCTCCTGGTCGTCTTCTCGCTGCAGGTCGAGACAAGAGGAAGAGTCCCATGATCTCTGCCGGCGATGCTGAGTTCCCGCGGGATTACCACACGCTGGCCGGCGGCGGCGGCCGCGGGGCGGCGCGGCGGTTCCCCGACACCAACGGGGGCTTCACGTCGTCCTCGCTGGACCGCCGGCACAACTCGGTGGCCGCCAAGAGCCTGGAGGCCCTGAACAGCATCCACAAGGCCGACATCGAGCGGCAGAGAGACGCTCTCATGGACCTGCAGAAGAGCAAGTTCTCCAACAGCCCCGGAGGCTCGCCGCAGGGCGGGGCCGCCGCCGCCGGACGCCAGGTAAACACACAGGTAAACACACAGGTAAACACACACAAACACACAGGTAAACACACACAAACACACAGGTAAACACACAGGTAAACACACAGGTAAACACACAGGTAAACACACACAAACACACAGGTAAACACACAGGTAAACACACACAAACACACAGGTAAACACACAGGTAAACACACACAAACACACAGGTAAACACACAGGTAAACACACACAAACACACAGGTAAACACACACAAACACACAGGTACCTTTTATTTATATATATATATATATATATATATATATATATATATATATATATATATATATATATATATATATATATAAATAAATTTTGCTATCGTCTTCCGACCTGCTGAACTTCTGGAGGATGAAATCTCTTCGTGTCTTTTCGTCTTTTCGTCCGATAACAAATGGAGGAGAGTGCAGCCTTCAGGGAGGAAGCAGCCCTCTGAGTGCTGTGTGTCCGCACACACACAGACACACACACACACACACACACACACACACACACACACACACACACACACACACACACACACACACACACCTCTGGGGACTTTGTTGCACGCTGACCGGCGTTCTGCGGCGATAACAGACTCTTTTTTATTTTTTTGGCGGTTAATGTCCGAGAGAGTCTTCATCGTCTTCATCGTCTTCATCGTCTTCAGATTTGTGTTGAGAAACGCAGAATTTAAAGTTTTTTACAGGATCATTTTCGTGTTAATTAATTAAAGAATCAATTAATTAATCAACTATTTATATTTGTACATTTCACAGAGAAGAGTTCCTGACACTCGGCCTCTAAAAATAAGACACGTGACCAAATAAAACAACACAAACGGAAGGAATAGTGCCGACAGTTTAGTTTCCATATCAAACGGTTTATTTTAAACGATGAAACGTCCTGACGAGGCGTTCATGGACCCTCGTAAAGTTTCATTTCCACGTCTGTTTCTCTCTGATGAGCCGAGTCGCTCATTTCTGTCTCTGGTATCTTCTCCGTTTATTTCATAAAAACTTTACCGCGGAGAACTTTTACACTTCTGTCGGCGTGTTCATTTCGGAGCTTCGGAGCCACGCTAGCAGTTCCCCCCCGCTTCCATTCACTATGCTAAGCTAAGCTAACCCTGCCTCCCTTAAAGAGTGACTTGGCTCTTTCTCTCCTGAGTCTCTCAGGAGAGAAAGAGATGTGGAGCTCTGTTCCTTTAAGTCTCCTTCTCCCAGCCGCCGTCAGCTTCTGTCCATCACGTCTCCTCCTCCTCCTCCTCCTCCTCCTCCTCCTCCTCCTCTTCCTCATCTCTTTGCTCGTTCATGTGCTGTCTATTCACCCAAACCGCACCGTCTATCTCCCGATGAAAAAGGTGGACTGACACAGAGAGAGAGAGAGAGAGAGAGAGAGAGAGAGAGAGAGAGAGAGAGAGAGAGAGAGAGAGAGAGAGAGATGGAGAAACAGGTGGAGTCTGCCATCGTCATGGCAACCCACCGTTTTTTCTCCATATAAGGCAAACCGGGTGATATCATATGGTTGGGAGGCTCATGCTGTTCTGAGTGAGAGGTAGAGAGAGAGAGAAAGAGAGAGAGAGAGAGAGAGAGAGAGAGAAAGAGAGAGAGAGAGAGAGAGAGAGAGAGAGAGAGAGAGAGAGAGAGAGAGGGAGGAGGAGCAGGAAGAAGAGATGCTAACAGCCTCCGCGGCGCCGCTACGGGTACCAGCGAGGGGAGACTCGGGGCGCGGGAACGACACCGAGCCGCAGTGAAGAGGAGGAAGACGAAGAAGGAAAAAAAGAAGACGATGGAGAGCAGAGGAGGAGGAGGAGGAAGAGGAGGAGGGGAGGAGGCAGAGGGAGGCGTGTGGAGCGGGAGGATGCGCCAGGCGGCCGACCTGCTCGCCAAGTAGCAACGGTAACTCTCTCTAACGGCGCCTCTGCTTCCCTCAGCGGAGACGCTGTGAAGCGTGAAGCCGCTGCAGGGACGAGTGTGTGTGTGTGTGTGTGTGTGTGTGTGTGTGTGTGTGTGTGTGTGTGTGTGTGTGTGTGTGTGTGTGTGTGTGTGTGTAGAGGCATGTGCAAGTGACAGGTAGATCGTCACAACTCATCCCCTCCTCCCTTCTGACTGTGTGTGTGTGTGTTTTAAGGCTAGCAGGCAGGTGTTGACCAGGTGTGTCCGTGCTGCTGCAGCGACGTGTGTCCATGTATGCATGTGCGTGTGCATGTGTCTATGTGTGTGTGTGTGTGTGTGTGTGTGTGAGAGAGAGAGAGTGAACATGTGTTGGTGTGTTTTGGGGCTGGAGAGGACATGGAGATAAAAATATATATAAAAAGAGGGTGGGTACAAAGATGGCTACTTGTCATGCAGGTCAGGCTCGTCTCCCCGCTCACCCCTCTCTTCCTCACCCCTCTCTTCCTCACCCCTCTCTTCTTCACCCCTCTCTTCCTCGCCCCTCTCTTCCTCACCCCTCTCTTCCTCACCCCTCTCTTGCTCGCCCCTCTCTTCCCCGTCTCTCTCGTCTGGGTTCCTATGTGCGCTTTGGGATTTCAGCTCAAGTGATTGAGAGATCTTGCAGGCGGTAATCACCGCGTCGCGGCGCAGAGGGAGGCTGTGTGAGACGAGGAGACGGGTTTTATGTTTGAAAAAAAAGAAGAAGAAGAAAAAAAGAAAATGGTGCATTAAATTATTCGTGGAGTGACTTGGCGGCGGATTTTGCCGTTTTCCAATTTAAAGGTGAATAAATCAAACCCACTGTCGGGACGCTCGGGGGATTCTAACACAGCGGTTTGTTCCTGTGAGGACCACGTCTCAGCAGACGCTCTGCAGGGAGCAGGGAGCATGGGAAGGATGCAGGGAGCATGGGAAGGATGCAGGGAGCATGTGAAGGATGCAGGGAGCATGGGAAGGATTCAGGGAGCATGTGAAGGATGCAGGGAGCATGTGAAGGATGCAGGGAGCATGTGAAGGGAGCAGGGAGCATGTGAAGGATGCAGGGAGCAGGGAGCATGTGAAGGATGCAGGGAGCATGTGAAGGATGCAGGGAGCAGGGAGCATTTGAAGGGAGCAGGGAGCATGTGAAGGATGCAGGGAGCATGTGAAGGGAGCAGGGAGCATGTGAAGGATGCAGGGAGCATGTGAAGGATGCAGGGAGCAGGGTGCATGTGAAGGATGCAGGGAGCAGGGTGCATGTGAAGGATGCAGGGAGCAGGGAGCATGTGAAGGATGCAGGGAGCAGGGAGCATGTGAAGGGAGCAAGGAGAAGGGTGCAGGGTACATGTGAAGGGTGCAGGGAGCATGTGAAGGATGCAGGGTGCATGTGAAGGATGCAGGGTACAGGGAGCAGGGTGCATGTGAAGGGTGCAGGGTGCAGGGAGCAGGGAGCATGTGAAGTGTGCAGGGTGCAGGGAGCAGGGAGCATGTGAAGGGAGCAGGGAGCATATGAAGGGTGCAGGGTGCAGGGAGCAGGGTGCATGTGAAGGGTGCAGGGTGCAGGGAGCATGTGAAGGGAGCAGGGTGCAGGGAGCATGTGAAGGGTGCAGGGAGCATGTGAAGGGTGTAGGGTGCAGGGTGCATGTGAAGGGAGCAGGGTGAAACACAAGAGGGAGGTGACGAGACACAGGTGGACACAACAAGGCAGCACAGGTGAAGGGACACACAACCAGGAACCAGGAAGACAATCAACAGGACAGGAAGTGCAGAGACACAAGACTACAAAATAAAACAGGAAACAGAACTCAAATCAAGACAGGAAAAGGTTTTCAGCTTGAAGACCAGACTTCAGGCCGGCGGCGTTGTTTTCTTGCGTTAATATACTTTTTCAAAGTGACGTTTTTGTCGAGTGAAAAGCGACAAAGTTGATTTAGAAAAAGCTCTTGCGGCGAGAATCTCAAAGTTCTGAACCGGTTGAGTTGAGTCTTTGTTTATGACTCGAGGCGGCAAACTTTATCCCTTTCATGATAAAATCCAATACGTTTGTGAAAAGGGATTTCACATTGTCGTGTTGTGTATTTAAATGCAGCAGCTATTAAAACAGAGTCTCTAAACGGAAGTTACACACTTAAAGAAGTGAAATGATGCAACTTAAAGTCTCAAAACAGGTTTAAAGTCTAAAGTCTAAATAAAATAGGATTTCCAGGAGGAAGCATCTGATACAGACTGATGGCTAGCCGACGAGCTAACCTGCTAATTTCACCTCGTTTTCATGCCAGCTGGCGACGGAAAATGAGCTCGACAACAACCAACATGTGCGACGCGGCGTGATAGACTTTAGATATCGGTTAAACGAGCTCGGCGGCGTCCGATCAGGTAGACGTGTTTGTTTCGGTCAGAGGACTTGGACCGGAGCCAGGAACCACACGGCGCTCTGGAATCTGGGTCGCGGCCCACGGGCCCGTCGCTCGCTTCCTCTCACAAACCCTCTTTTTTTTTTAATATCCTTCAACTCCATTTTCTAAATGACGTGAGATGGATTTCAAAAGTTGCCGCCGAGAGACAATATTTGGGATCCAGGCTCCCAGAACAGCTGCTCAAACATGAATTAAGTTCCTCCTACACGGGAGAATAATTACTCAGGGAATTCCTGCTTTATACACACCATATGTGATGAAATTTAGACTCAACAAAATCACTCGTCTGTGCTTTTAATTTGAAGTCACTTGCATTTGAATGACTGCAGAGGCAGAGACGTGTTTGCAAACCGTCTGTTGTTGACGTGTTTTACATGTTCACAAAGTGTATTCAAACTATGAAAATGTATAATTTACTGGTGCCGCACACGGGTTTAGCACATTATATATTAAATATTTAACACAATCCCCTGTGAATATGTTTGGAAAGGTGCTTCCGCTGGAGTAGACGTCGAGGGTTTCGTCATACAAACCTGTTGAAGAAGTGAGACGATGAATTATTCTGTGTTCATGTGACGAGTCAGCGTTTCTTTGTGATTATGTAGTTTAGCTTCTGTAATCTTTACCGACAATCAAAGCAGTTGGAGACCTTTTACAAAGATGCTTCTCTTTCCTCCACTGCAACATCATGCTGCCTCGTTGTTTTACCTTCAAATGTAGCTAGCAGGCTAAACTAGTAGAGGGATAAAAGTTGCTAGCAAGCTAAACTAGTAGAAGGATAAAAGTTGCTAGCAGGCTAAACTAGTAGAGGGATAAAAGTTGCTAGCAGGCTAAACTAGTAAAGGGATAAAAGTTGCTAGCAGGCTAAACTAGTAGAGGGATAAAAGTTGCTAGCAGGCTAAACTAGTAGAGGGATAAAAGTTGCTAGCAGGCTAAACTAGTAGAGAGATAAAAGTTGCTAGCAGGCTAAACTAGTAGAGAGATAAAAGTTGCTAGCAGGAGGCAAGAGATTGCCTGCTGTTGAGCTTACATTTAGTAACCAGTGTTGCATGGTATCTTGGTAAATTAGCAGGGTAACTAGCGGACGTCTAGCTACTTAGCTAGCTTGCGAAATTGCGCCATGCTTTCATGCGACGATGGTTACATAAAATGATCTGAACAGAGTTGTCACTTGTTTGCTGTTAGCAATGGGCTTAACTCCACCGTGATGAGAGTGTGTGGATGAAGCAGGAAGTGCTTCATCGTTACTGATTCAGCCGCTGGCTAGTTGGCGAGCTAACCTGCTAATTTCGCCACGTTTTCAAGCCACGCTGGCGACAGAAAATGAGCTCGACAACATCCAACTCGCCGCAATGTACAGCAGGTGGAAGCTCCGCTTTAGCGAGCTAACTAGCCACCTATGAAGATAGACAAGCTAGCGAGCTAACTGATTAGCCCTCCACATCGGCGGTGTATGGGTCCAACGCTCTTAAGTCACTGCACATATTGACAGAAACTCATATTTTCTCAGTGAATGCATTATAATAATAATAATAATAATAATAATAATAATAATAATTATGCACCAGCTAAACGTCTTGCGGCCGCTGTGATTAAAACAATCAGCAGGACGTTGACCTGCATGTCGGCCTCCACCCGGTTAAATTGAAAATGGCAGCTCCTTAATCCAGTGTGTGCATCGCCGTAATCCCGCTGCTGGGTCCACGCCAGCCAGCGCCGCACCTCGAGAGCGAGGGGAAGAATCCAGGAGCTGCATCATCAGTGTGTGTGAAGTCACTCTAAACATTTGATTAATTGCTGGGAAGCAATTACAAGCAATTAAAGTCCTATTATGATGGCAGTGAAGGACAGCGCAAGTTAATCTGGCTATCATCACAATAATTAGCCCATCATTTTCCCACCAAGCCCTAATGCATGAAGAAAAAAAGAAAAAGGCAATTTATTGGTTTCTCCACAATCTGTGGTGGAGATGTTTTTTTGGGAGCGTGCCGCTCTGGCTGCGTAGAAGCAACGCAGCGTTTAACCTTCATTAGTCACAGTTTGTGGCGTCTCGTGCACGTCGTCAAGTGACAAAGCATTTCCTCTGGTGTTTTGTAGTGTTGGTGTTTCGCAGCTTAACACATGAGAAAATGTCTCACACTTGCTCTTTTTTCTCCCCCGTTCCCCCCCCCCTCCTCCCTCCTCCCCCTCCCCCCCCTCCCCCTTTCTCTTAGCAACAACCAAACTACTGGAGCTTCAAGGTCAGTGCCAATTGTGTGTGTTTGTTTCAGTGTAAATCTGTCCCTCTGTGTGCGTTTGTCTCTTAATAGGATAACTTCTCATTGTGTCTTCGCCCGCTCGCCTTTTCTCCGTCGCATTCGGTGTCGGTCACATGTCGGCGCACGCTTTTGTGTTTAACTCTCTCCTGCACTGCATGCTGGGACAGTTTGTTCTGTCTCTGCAAGTAGACTGAGTTCTCTACTTAAAATGGAGACGGATGATCGGTTGTGTCGCGTAAGATCTGCGGTTTGTGGAAAAAGAGCTCGTTAAAGCTCTCTGGTTGTATAGAAGTCTATGCTTCAAGTGTTAAAGCTGCATTCTCTCTCCTGACCACCAGGGGGCGACTCCTCTGGTTGTATAGAAGTCTATGCTTTATGTGTTAAAGCTGCATTCTCTCTCCTGACCACCAGTGGGCGACTCCTCTGGTTGTATAGAAGTCTATGCTTCATGTGTTAAAGCTGCATTCTCTCTCCTGACCACCAGGGGGCGACTCCTCTGGTTGTATAGAAGTCTATGTTTCATGTGTTGAAGCTGCATTCTCTCTCCTGACCACCAGGGGGCGACTCCTCTGGTTGTATAGAAGTCCATGCTTCATGTGTTAGAGCTGCGTTCTCTCTCAGGTTGGGATGTAAAAAGTGTGAAATGTTAAAATGTGAAAGCTGCTCTCAGTCTGAAACGCTTCAAACTGGTTTTGAGTTCTCTGGGAAACTGGACTCTCATCACGTGGAGACGTTGATGCAGAGATGAATTATAGAGTGAGTTCACGTTTGGAGTCTGAACTCATGAACTCTGCCACGAGAAACCTGAGGAGAAGAGAAGTGCTCGTTCATTGAGAGGAAGCTGATTACATTTAGTAACGTTAGACTTAAATAACAGTTTGTTCATCATATTTTATTGTAAATCTTCCTTCTTGAATTATGTCCGATACCTTTGTGTTCATACGCATTCTGACTAATGGATGTACATGACTTTAAACCACGTTTCCATAACTTTAAACCACGTTTCCATAACTTTAAACCACGTTTCCATGACCAAACATGTGGTGTAATGTGTGTGTAAACATGACAAAGTGAAATGTCGTATTGAGACTAACAACAGAGCTCCATCAGGTCGTCTTCACTGTGTTTTTACAAACATTCTCTAAACGTTCACATTTCATTCGTCTTCTTTAGCCTGAAACGTTCACACACGTGTCAATCAATCAAAAAGCTTCGACCCGCTCGGACCGAACCAATCAGGTGAGCGGAGCCTCGAGCCGCGGCCAATCCTAGCGCTCGAATGCTGCAGGGGGCGGGCCTTGTCCTGAAGAGCAGCGGCTCAAGGTGCCGAGTGATGGATGGACGTCACGATGCTGCTGGTCGTACGGCGGGCAAACACACACACACACACACACACACACACACACACGCTTACACACACACAAACACAAACGATGTGATCTAAAACGACCGATCCTACTCGTTCTGCTCACAACAGATATTCTGTGTGTGACCATCATCCTTCTCTCAACCGTCCGTCTGTGTGTGTGTGTGTGTGTGTGTGTGTGTGTGTGTGTGTGTGTGTGTGTGTGTGTGTGTGTCGGTGTGTGTGTGTGTGTGTTGTTCTTCTCGTCTGCTCGACAAACGCAGCGTCTCTCTCTTCCAATCTCCCCCCGGCTGCTCGCTCACGATTGGTTAATCGCTCCCCCTCTCCTGCGGGGGAGTCGGGGGCGTGTCCTCCTCCGATGCAACACAAACCCCTGCAGCAGTGGCCCCGCTGTGTGTGTGTGTGTGTGTGTGTGTGTGTGTGTGTGTGTGTGTGTGTGTGTTTAACAGTCCCCCACTGGTCCCCTTTGATGTTTCAGTGGTTTGCCAGCTCACTAAGTGCACACACACACACACACACACACACACACACACACACACACACACACACACACACACACACACACACACACACACACACACACAGCAGACACAGATACTCCCACTGCAAGCAGCCTGTCATACATTGACAGTGTAGCGTTCGGTGGACCCACACGCGTGTTCCTGTACACGGAGGATGAACACGGATTCAGACCGCCGGCAAACACACTCACACACACACATACACACACACACACACACACACACACACACACACACACGGAGGAGCAGAGCTGCATAATTCTCTCCTTCTCGATGCACACAGCTTCACTTGTACAAATATTAACGCTCTGCTTTGCGTTTCTTGCGCTCTGGAGGAACGAACCACTGTGGCGTGTGGGTGTGTGTGTGTGTGTGTGTGTGTGTGTGTGTGTGTGTGTGTGTGTGTGTGTGTGTGTGTGTGTGTGGTGTGTGGGGGGGGGGTTAATGGTTGTTCCCATTGAAGCGTCTCCAGTTATTCAGAATCCATCTTTTTCGTTTCTGCTGGAATCATCTCAGAGCTAATTCTTCTCCGGCTTGTTAGAGCCGCGCAGACGAAGACGAGGAAACAGTTCGTTTAAAAGCATCATCATCATCATCATCATCATCATCATCGTCGTCCCCGGCTTCTAGGACACCACACGCAAAAATAGCTCATTAGCATTTATATTACCAGATCCGCCTCGCTTTATGTGCTAGAAAAATGTAAATGGTGGCGGCGCTGCAGCTGCTGTGCTCATGTTATTGCGCCCAAATGTTTTCAGGGCGCCGTCGCTCTTCTGAAGAGGGAATATGCGACGTAGCCGCCGCCACCTAGCATAGCATGGCTCTGTAGTAATGTATGTATTTGTGTTTATTTGGAAAACACCTCAGCATCAGTCAAAAACATGCAGTACATATTTAATGTACATTTCTTCACGGCCATGTGCAACGTTTCCCTGATGACACTTTGGTCTTCGGTCTCTTTGCTTCCTGTATCGGCGCCACAGCTCGTCAGAGGCTTTTCCAAACGGCACGTTGCAGACGATCCGTCAGCGTGATCCTCCGACAAGACGCTCGGATCCGTCTGCAAACAATCAGCGAAGAACAAACTTGTCGAGGGCTTTGTCCCGTCGGGGAGCCGAAGCCTCGTCTGTGTCTGACGTGTTGCCGAGCGAGAGGGTTTCTTTCTTGGCGGCGCGGCGTCCCGTCCGGACGACCTTTTGTCTCCCCGCTCGCTGCCGCGCTGCCGATACGACGCCGGCTGGAAAATCGCTATTCCCCAATCCGAGCGGGGGAGTAGCGGGGGTGATGTTTTTCCCGCCGCTAAAAGGCTCACGGCGGCAGCGGTTCCCCTCCGGCTGGCGCCGCGCCGGCAGGCACGTGGCCAGAAATCACTTATTGACACTCCAGCGCCATCTGCCAAGACGGCGAGGTCGGCTCGGCAGGCGGCGCGATATTAAAGCTGCCGGGGAGCAATAACGGGATGAGCGGTTCCCTCCAGACTTCATACGCAGAAGACGATTATCTCTCCCGTGTAATAATGTCTGAAGCGACGGAGCGACGGCGTTAAACTGAACGCGAGGTTGAAGGAACAGAGAGAAGGTTTTAGACTCCAGGAAGCATCAACATCAGCTCATGTGAACGCTCAGAATATATTATATATTCAGAATATTTTCACCTCTTTACCTTTCTGACCGGGTTCTCTTCAAAGAGAGGACACTTTAATGCTTTTCTGCTTTTCGTTTTACTTAAAACGGTTTATTTAACATTTCGGGGCTTTTATTTTCAATTGAGATGATTTTTTTGATGAAATATCACAAATTTAAGCTTTGTTTTGGTTGCACGTGATGTGTTCAAGAACCGTCGGACAGATTTAAATCTGACAATCATAACGATAGTTTGAAAAGAACGTGTAACAGTAGTTGCAGTATTGATCCCCTCACTTGCTCTCATCTGCAGACGAGTGTTTAGTTAAAGTCAGGAGGCGACACACGACCTGTCTGGAGACGTCAAGGTCGAACCTGGACAAAGTACCAGGGACCAAAGTACCAGGGACCAAAAGTACCAGGGACCAAAGTACCAGGGACCAAAAGTACCAGGGACCAAAGTACCAGGGACCAAAAGTACCAGGGACACAAAGTACCAGGGACCTCCCTGGCCAGGAAGAGACATAAAATGACTACAATAGACACAAAATGACTACAAAGAGATATAAAATGACGATAAAGAGACACAAAACGACTAAATAAGACAACATGACTGCGAAGAGACACACAAAAAGATGCATGACGACTACTGAGACACACAAAACAACAGCAACAACCACCGTCAGGCCCGATGGCTCCTCTCAGGGTCGCCTGACGGGTCTCTCTCTCACGGTGTCTGTTGACCGTTATGGATCCAGAAGCTCTCGGTTATCAGTCTCACTGGAAAGGAATGTCTCGGTCCACAGCAGTAATGCCTGTGAGTGTGTTCGGAGGGGTGTGTGTGTGTGTGTGTGTGTGTGTGTGTGTGTGTGTGTGTGTCAGCTGCCCCGTCAATCAGCACCCTGAGTGTTCGCTGGTGGGAGAATCTGTCTCCAGGCTCACAGCCTGCAGAGGATGAGCAGGTTTAGCAGCGATAGAAAGAGCTCAGGATCCTCCATAAAGAGCTAACGGCTAACCAGCAGGCTAACGGCTAACCAGCAGGCTAACGGCTAACCAGCAGGCTAACGGCTAACCAGCAGGCCCTCTTGCCATGCTGGGAGTGGAGGTAAGGGTCAAAGTATTTAACGATGTCCGACGGCTTATCAAACGGTGTCATAACTAACTCCCCCTGGTGGACGCGGCCGGTAGCACACGTGGTGTCATCAGCGCTGGTATTGATCGTGCTGATCGGTTCCTTGTACTTTGTGTTCGTGGGCTCCCTCCGAGCCCGTCCGTGAGGAACGTATGAACTCGTGACGGACAGCAGAGGAGGAATCATGCTCTCCACGCTCGACACCTCAGGAACGGTGAAGCGAACAACGAATCGATGAGCAGATCTGTTTTCTGCTCCACGTTTCCTTTCATCCTATCGGGGATGAGCAGCTGCAGCTCCGGCGTGAGGCTGAATACACGATGTCACGCTGGGCTGGACACGCTTTGCACACTGAGGCTGACATCGTTAAAAAATAAGGCTTCACACAGACTTCGGTTCGGCTTCTTCTGGTTGTAGAAGAGAAGAGAATCCAGGTTCTCACAGAGTCTAAATGCTAAATGCTGGTGGGAAATGTTCCTCCTGCACTCACTTTCCATATCTGTGAATGAACGTTTTGCAGTTAATTTGATACCTAACATGTTTTTTTTTCGGGGGGAACCAACCAGAAATAGACACAAAACCACTACAAAAGACACAAAATGACTACAAAATCCACAAAATGACAACAATGAGACACAAAATGATCACAATGAGACACAAAATGATCACAAAGAGACACAAAATGACTACAAAGAGACACTAAATGACTGCAAAGAGACACAAAATGACCCAAAAGAGACACACAATGACTATAAAAGACACAAAATGACAACAAAGAGACAGACAAAAAGACGCATAACGACTACTGAGACACACAACATGGGCAGTTTATATCATTGTAGCCCTGATTTTGTGTTTTATGATTTTGTGTTTCATGATTTTGTGTTTTATGATTTTGTGTTTCATGATTTTGTGTTTCATGATTGTGTGTTAACCGGTTTGGGTGTGAATGTAAAAACGCAGCTTCACACACACTTGAGAGCGTCGTCACAGCTCATCAATGGAAACTCAAGGCTTCAGCTCTGGATCGGACAGGAAGGCGGAACAAGAGAATTAAGCTCCTCTTGTCGTCGTCTTCCTCCAGTGATTCAAATTAAATTCCAAGCTGCCGAAAAAAAAACAAGAAACCATCTCACGACTCGTTGAGGCGCTCACGCACGAACAACACGAGCAGACGACCCTCTGAGGAGGTTTGATGCAGCGGCTGCTTCAACTTCACAGACGCTGGGGCCGCCCGCCATGTGGCCGAAATACATCAGCATCCAACACGATGATGTCACTGACAGAGGAGACATTTACTGAAGAACGTCACGCTGTATAGAAGAAGACTAGAAGCTGGAGATTAAGACATGAACTCATGTTTACAATGTTTACTGAGGGAAAACATCAAGAGAGAAGTAGAGTCACTTATATAGACTTCTATACAACCAGAGGAGTCGCCCCCTGGTGGTCAGGAGGGAGAATGCAGCTTTACCACATGAAATAGAGACTTCTATACAACCACAGGAGTCGCCCCCTGGTGGTCAGGAGAGAGAATGCAGCTTTAAAACATGAAGCATAGACTTCTATACAACCAGAGGAGTCGCCCCCTGGTGGTCAGGAGAGAGAATGCAGCTTTAAAACATGAAGCATAGACTTCTATACAACCAGAGGAGTCGCCCCCTGGTGGTCAGGAGAGAGAATGCAGCTTTAACACATGAAGCATAGACTTCTATACAACCAGAGGAGTCGCCCCCTGGTGGTCATGAGAGAGAATGCAGCTTTAAAACATGAAGCATAGACTTCTATACAACCAGAGGAGTCGCCCCCTGGTGGTCAGGAGAGAGAATGCAGCTTTAACACATGAAGCATAGACTTCTATACAACCAGAGGAGTCGCCCCCTGGTGGTCAGAAGAGAGAATGCAGCTTTAACACATGAAGCATAGACTTCTATACAACCAGAGGAGTCGCCCCCTGGTGGTCAGGAGAGAGAATGCAGCTGTAACACATGAAGCATAGACTTCTATACAACCAGAGGAGTCGCCCCCTGGTGGTCATGAGAGAGAACGCAGCTCTCTCACGGTGGTTGAAGCCAGAAACAGGTTGTGATACCAAAAAGGAATAAAAGGTGTGAACAGGTGCCATAAATCTGGGAATAGAGGATCGTTGTGACGCCGGCAGGAAACCAGGAGGCAATAAAAGCCGAGTCTCTGGGGAACGTCAGGAGGGTTGATAAGCATCCCGTTCCCATCCTCCATCGTAACTTATCTTTGCAACTGAAACCACTTAAACATGACAACAGAGTCTTCTGAGAGGGGGAGGTGGGGAGGGGGGGGGGCATGGAGGGGGGGGGGGGGTCCACTGAGACTTCCTGTTTAGCTTTTTATTGACTGTTACTGTGGGAGATATAAACAGCAGCGGTAGCCGAGCATGCCGTCTTTCTTTCTTTCCACCTGACGGAAAGAGACAAGATGTCCCTCTCTTCTGTTTCTTGTTCTCTTCACACACACTTCACCAAACACAAACGATATAATTCCCTCGTTTGCAGCGTTCCCTCCTCTCGAGTCTCGCAGGCAGCCGGCGTGCAGCGAGACCGAAAACCTCCACACACGCGTGCATGCATGTGCAGTTCATCCTTCACGTCTTTTCACACGGTTTCCCTCGAGTTCAGCTGCTGTCCGTCATCATTAATGCAGCTGGACTCGTCTGATCTGATCTGCAGCCTCCTTTCTGTTCTTCTAGTCGACATAAAGGTCTCTTCCTCTGCAGCTGAACTGCTTGTTTGGTCTTTTCCAGCCTCGGTTTTCGTTCCCGAGGCGGCCATTTTGTCTGCTTCTGTACAGTTTCTCATCTTCACAGCCCAACAAGATCCTCATCCTCTGTCTTCATCTCTTTTGCCTCCTGTTTCTGTGCCCCCCCTCCCTCCATCTCTCTAACTTCCTCCCCCGTGTCTTGCAGACTCGAACCCCTCGGGCGACGCGACTCAGCCCGACACAGCCGGCGCTCGCCGACCAGGCCAGCCGGGTTTCCTTCGCGTCGGCTGAGAACTTGGGGACCATGTCGGAGCCCGATATGCCCGTCGGCTTCAACCGGATGAACCGGCTCCGCCAGAGCCTGCCGCTGGCCCGCTCGTCCAGCCAGGCCAAGCTGCGGGCGCCAGGTCAGCCGTCTTTAAGTAAAACACACGTCACTTCAGCTGCCGGGGAAACCTCACCGGTCACTTAAACTCCTCCTACTTTCTCAGGATCATTGAAACAGAGAAAACAACATGCCTTCGTGAAATAAACTTCTCCGCTAGTTTAGTTCTTCTCTGTACCCTTTAAGACAGTATGTTAATCTATTTAATGCCCTTAAAACTTGTAATCTATTCGGGGAAACCCTGAGGGGAGAGTTCCACTTGAGAAGCTTCTCCCACACCGAGCCGCCGCCCTCAACTCGCCCTCAACTCGCCCTCAACTCGCCCTCAACTCGCCCTCAACTCGCCCTCAACTCGCCATCGACCCGTCCTCGATGCTCCCTTCACCACCTTTGCCTCGACTCGCTGAGCGCACCGCTGTGAAGGAGAGCTGCGCTCCATTTATAGCACAAGCACCAGTTTCAATGCTGTGTTTAGCAGAGATGTGCTCATAAGTTTCTTTTGAAGTCCTTCAGCTTGAAAGTATAATATTTAAAAAAGACGACTAATTGACGAAGAACTCCTTCAACGTCTCAACCGATCGACTGAGAAGAAGCACGATGATCTTTTTTGTCGTTTTAAGCCGAGACCCTGATTGAAAAATAGAATTTGATTAATCTCGAGCTCAGAGCCGATCGCCGAGCGACGTGTCCGCGCATGTGAACTATTGATCTTGTTGGACGCTTCGGACCGGAGACGTTAGCCGAGCCTTCAGAGCGGCGCTCTCTTCCTGAGAATCTCTTGTTTGAGTTGAGCTGAAGGCATCAAGTCATCCCGCGACAGTCGATAGGAACGCCGGACACAAACCGAGACAAAATGATCTCGCCAAGCCAGCCGTCACCTGGGATTAACGGTGAAATCTGCATCTTAATTAAGTGTCTCTCAGGTGAGGAGGAGGAGGAGGAGGAGGATGGCGATGTGTTAGCAGGAGTTAGAAAAGGTGTGAAGGAAGCAATCAATTCTAAAAAAACTGTTCTCAAACTACCAGCTGAATATTGAAGCTTTGGTAATAATTTCCTCTTCTTGATGTCGGTTTAATGCAACTTCCAGATGAAAATCTTCCTCTTCTTATAATGAGAACTAAACTCGACACGCTGGTGAGAAGAGCTACTCGTATGATTCCTCGGCTGCAAATATGGAAATCAACGTTCAGATCTGTTGAAAGCATTGATTTTAATTTGAAAAAGATCAAACAGAAGTATTAGTAGTGAGCGAGGCCTTAAAGCAGCAGCATTAAGACGAGGGTTACGTATGTAACCAGGTTCTATGATGCAGTTTGAACGTGTTAGGGCGTTGTGTTCAAGACAACATGGGTGTTTAATTGACACGCTAAATAAACATTGTCCCTTCACTTTCCATCCCTGACTCCGCCCCCATGCCCCCCCCCCCCTCATTGCTCCGCCCCCTCCATAGGGGTCTTGTTCCTGCAGCTCGGCGAGGAGACTCGCAGGGTGCACCTGACCCACGAGCTCACCAGCCTGGACACGCTGAGGGCGCTCATCGTGCACATGTTCCCCCAGAGGCTCACCATGGCCATGCTCAGGTACGATCAATAAAACAATCAGATCAAATCAAGCTTCTCCTCCTCAGACGCACTCGTAGGAATAATAACTTTTGTAAACAGAAATGAATCAATACAACCAAAAGAGATGTTGTGGACATGCAGACAGACATATCTTTACAGTCCAAGATAAAAAATCATTTAATTTGATCTGAAACCTGAGTTCTGCTCATTGTTTGTGTGAGAAAATAACTTTTGACATGTTTCAAGTGAGGATAAATAACTTTTTGGACATTTTTGTCCAAGTCTGCTTTTAATTAAACAAAAAGAAGAAATAAACAAAAAATAAAGACAAACAACTGCAACAATAAAAACTAAGATTTAAAAAATAATCAAATCAAATAAACACCAGGGATAAAAACATATTGCAAAATGTATTAATTTAATAATATATTATTATATAATATTGCCAAGAATTCAGTTAAATTTAACGTTACTCTAACATTACTCCACATTAAAAGGCTTTAAGATTAAAAAGGTATTTAATTTCATTCTGGTACTTTCCAGGAACAGAAGAGGAACAAAAGAAAACGCTGCAGGACCTTCGTGATCTGACTGCAACATGAAATCAATTTCTCCTAAAAACGTGTTTCAGTTTGGAGTCAGCGCTCACGTTACAGTGTGTAATCACCCCAACGAGTTCATGCACAGGACGACAAGTGTGTAAGAAAAATCAATAGGTGTTTTCATCGCGGTGTTTAATTATAGATTATCTGCTCTGAAGCTGCTCGTTGATGCGCATAAATCCACATCGCTGCTGTCAGCGGGACTCTGAACCCAAATTACTCTGGTGATGAATTCGATGTGAGACGGCGTCCGGTTGATTCTCTCATTACGGCCGCGCTTCACTTGTTAGCGGGTGACGGCTGCTGCGGTTTGTCTTCGCGTGGACTATTTATCAGTGTTTGACATTGTGTTCTGGTCATTGTTGACGTCCAGGTCTCCAAACACAGCCCTGCTGATAAAGGACGAGACGCGCAACGTCTTCTACGAGCTGGAGGACCCGCGGGACGTCCAGGACCGCTGCGTCATCAAGATCTACTGCAAAGAGCCCATTTATGGCACCTACCCCGGACCCCAGCACCCACACCTGGCCAACGGAGACCTGCGGGTGAGAGCATTCATATAGGCTTCTATACAACCACAGGAGTCGCCCCCTGGTGGTCAGGAGAGAGAACGCAGCTTTAACACATGAAGCATAGACTTCTATACAACCAGAGGAGTCGCCCCGTGGTGGTCAGGAGAGACAATGCAGCTTTAACACATGAAGCATAGACTTCTATACAACCAGAGGTGTCGCCCCCTGGTGGTCAGGAGAGAGAACGCAGCTTTAACACATGAAGCATAGACTTCTATACAACCAGAGGAGTCGCCCCCTGGTGGTCAGGAGAGAGAATGCAGCTTCAACACATGAAGCATAGACTTCTATACAACCAGAGGAGTCGCCCCCTGGTGGTCAGGAGAGAGAATGCAGCTGTAACACATGAAGCATAGACTTCTATACAACCAGAGGAGTCGCCCCCTGGTGGTCAGGAGAGAGAATGCAGCTTTAACACATGAAGCATAGACTTCTATACAACCAGAGGAGTCAGCTTTACTCGGTTTCCAACATTATCAGAGCAAGTTGTCCATTTTGTTTACATTTGCGTCCCAGTGAGATTACGAGCGGTACGTTGTTTTCTCTGGCACAATAATCCTAAAACCCTGAAGTGTGTGATGCTCTATTAGTTTCGAATCCTCTAGTGTGTGTGTGTGTGTGTGTGTGTGTGTGTGTGTGTGTGTGTGTGTGTGTGTGTGTGTGTGTGTGTGAACCCAATTTTAAAATCAGTCCAGACTTTAAAACTCCTCCAGTCTGAGCGCGGCTTAAGAGCATCGAGTGACAACCTGTTTTTTTTGCAGCGTTCAAGACTTTTCATCCCTCCCAGCGTCTCAGTGATGCACAGTCACCTTTTCCTTCGTCGGCAATTAATTCCCGGTGCAGCTGGTTCATGACTCATAGATTAGGAAGCGAGACAAACGTCGTCTCCTTCTGGCAGACAGCAGACACATCATCCCACGGATAAAACGCTCCGTAATTCCCCTTAAAACTGTTCCTTTTTCACACGCCTCCCCCGCATATCACCTATATTACTTCCTCATGGGTTTACAAACACTAGTTTGCATAAATTAGTCTCATCCACTGGCTGTGAGAGTGAGTCATGTGACCTTCTCTTACTCAGGCACTGGTGTTCCTGGACCGCTGACTCGGCAGAATGCCGGCTGACTGCAGATTAGATGATAGTCTGGTTCGGTTTGATCGCTGCATCAGAAGCATGGAGGTGATAGCTCTAACTAATAACGGCCGATGTTATATGATGATTTTCTTCAACACCAGCCGGTGATTTCAGAAAGATTTCAAAGCCTCTAAACTGTGTGAAATCTCAATGAAGTGGTCTTATTGATGACGTTTCATGAGCACATGGGCATTTTCTAAAAATAAAAAAAACACAAATAATTACTCAAAAGCACCTCTTCAAAACTTGTGCTTACCAGAAATGTGCTGATACGTCTGCGTTTGCTTTTCTTTATTCAGCAATGAAGAAAAGCGTATTTTAGTCCAAAAATCCTAGACCAAAATGGCCGACAGGTGTTTTTGCCCGATGAACAGGTGAAAAGCTGCTTTACTTGTATGTGATTATGTTTTTAAAATCATGAATCGAAGAACATAAATCAGAAGCATTGAAGTGAATCTGATTTCCCCTCGTCAGTCAGTCTGTGAAACTCCTCGTCAGCGTGAACAGGGACCATAAAATAAGCGGAGTTGTATTTTGCCCTCGGTTCAGACTGAAGGAACCCAGCTGCAGGTGGTGAAAGCATCTCCTTTGCATCCTCCTCCATCTCCATACCTGTGACATCCCTCCTGTTCAGCAGCCTGAGCTCTGATTGATGAGCCGCAGTCTTCATCCGTCAGTCAGCCTGCCGGCACATTAAAGTGGCATCGGCCCGATTAGCATGATAACCGATGCTCTGTGCATCTGGTTAGAGCCGGAGCAAAGCCCCCCCCCTGATGTCAGCCGGTCCTGCAGCATCAGCGCTCGCATTTAGTCGCCGTCTAATTACAGCGTGATTATGGAAATGAGAAAAGCTGTAATTTGGAATTTCAGAGAGAATGCTGCTTTTATAGAATACAATAAATGATGAACTGGATAAACGGCATTACGGAGCAGCAGCAGCAGACATATGCGGTGCATTAAAGAAAAATTAATTTGCATGCTAAGCAGCGAGGAGGAAGCATTTCAGACGTGTTGTTTTTATGGTTGTTGTCGCCGCCGTCGTCGATCAAACACCCCGCGGGCATTTTGTTTACTCGCCCGTGGAGTGTGTGATTGCTTTTTCAGCAGGACGCACAGCTGCCCGCTCATGTTTTCAGAGGTCAACTGTTTCACAGCCTCATCAAACGAGCCTTGAGTTAGAGAGTAAGAGCCGATACCCTCAGGAGCCCGGCAGGAGCCTCTCCGGGCCTGGAGGACGGGCCGTGGGCAACGATGAGACGCGATTGGCCGGGTTTCCGAAAAAAGGCCCAAACCTTTCGGGGCCAAAGTGCCGTTTTTGCTGGACGACTCGCAACTTCAGGTTGCTCTTTTTGAGCTGGAATGAAACGTCTGTTTGTATGGAAGCCCAGTTCTGCTACAAAAAAAAGAAAAAAAAATTTTTTTTTAAAGACAACAAAAAAAGCCGACCAAAAAAAGGGACAATTTTTTTTTGAAGTCAACAAAAAAAGTATGACTTTTTTTTGTCAACAAAAAAAAAAAGTCAAAAAAAATTTATGAGAACATATTTTTAAGTCGACAAAAAAATATGACTTTTTTTTTTAAAGTCGCCAAAAAAAAGTAGGAAAAAAAAAGACATTTTTTTTGAAGTTGCCAAAAAAAAGTAGACAAAAAAAATGTATGACAATTTTTTTTTCAAGTCGACAAAAAAAGTATGACAACATTTTTTTTCAGTCGACAAAAAAAAGTATTACAAAAAAAAGAAACTATTATGAGATAAAAAGTCGAAATGATGAGATTGTAAGTGCGTATGCTGTTGCTGGCGGAGCCTGCGGCACACATGTGTGTTACTTTACAACACACTGCATTAGCGTTAGCAGCACAGCTGTGATGTCACCACTTCCTGTGTTAGGGGCTGTGTGCAGTCTGTGTTAGCGGTCGCTCCCTTTGAGAAACACAGCAGCAGCTACGTTAACAGCAATGCTAATATCTGTTGAGCTAAATGAGACATGTGAAGACAACACACTTACTATCTCATAATATAGACTTTTTAAAAAAAATAAAAAATTTGTTGACTTTTTTTGGTCATGATTTTTTTTTGTCATACTTTTTTTTTTTGGTCATACTTTTTTTTGTCATACTTTTTTTTGTGGTCATACTTTTTTTTTGGTCATACTTTTTTTTGTCATACTTTTTTTTTGGTCATACTTTTTTTTTGTCATACTTTTTTTGTCACTTTTTTTGGTCATACTTTTTTTTTGTCATACTTTTTTTTTGGTCATATTTTGTCATACTTTTTTTTTGTCATACTTTTTTTTTGTCATACTTTTTTTTGTCATACTTTTTTTTTGGTCATACTTTTTTTTGTCACTTTTTTTGGTCATACTTTTTTTTGTCATACTTTTTTTTTTGGTCATATTTTGTCATACTTCTTTTTTTGGTCATACTTTTTTTTGTCATTCTTTTTTTTGGTCATACTTTTTTTTTGTCATACTTTTTTTTGTGGTCATACTTTTTTTTGTCATACTTTTTTTTTGGTCATACTTTTTTTGGTCATACTTTTTTTTGTCATACTTTTTTTTTGGTCATACTTTTTTTTGTCATACTTTTTTTGTCATACTTTTTTTTTGGTCATACTTTTTTTTGTCACTTTTTTTGGTCATACTTTTTTTTGTCATACTTTTTTTTTGGTCATACTTTTTTTTGGTCATACTATTTTTTTGTCATACTTTTTTTTGTGGTCATACGTTTTTTTGTCATACTTTTTTTTTGGTCATACTTTTTTTGGTCATACTTTTTTTTGTCATACTTTTTTTTTGGTCATACTTTTTTTTTGGTCATACTTTTTTTGTCATACTTTTTTTTGTCATACTTTTTTTTTGGTCATACTTTTTTTGTCACTTTTTTTTGGTCATACTTTTTTTTGTCATACTTTTTTTTGTCATACTTTTTTTGTCATACTTTTTTTTTTGGTCATACTTTTTTTTGTCATACTTTTTTTTGTCATACTTTTTTTGTCATACTTTTTTTTGTTGTCTTCCTTTTTTTGGTCATAATTATGATTTATTTTTTTTTTTGGTCAGAATTATGACTTTTATTTACTTATTTTCTGGGCGGAAATGGGCTTCCATATGTTTGTCTTTGGTTTAAATGATGGATGTTGGGCGCAGAGAGGCTGTTGCTAAGATACAAGATGAAAGACGATGGCCCCGGAGTCATTTAGCGCTGCCGCGAGGCGTCAACGTGGTCGTTGCTGCCAGAGAACCTTCAGAGTTTATTGTGTGGAAAATATTGTTTTTTTAATTTACATCGTCTCCAGCTGTCAAAGCGTCGTCTTCCTTTGAGTTTCCTGACTACAGCATCACTCCTGGTTGTAGCTACAGCATCACTCCTGGTTGTAGCTACAGCATCACTCCTGGCTGTAGCTACAGCATCACTTCTGGTTGTAGCTACAGCATCACTCCTGGTTGTAGCTACAGCATCACTCCTGGTTGTAGCTACAGCATCACTCCTGGCTGTAGCTACAGCATCACTTCTGATTGTAGCTACAGCATCACTCCTGGTTGTAGCTACAGCATCACTCCTGGTTGTAGCTACAGCATCACTCCTGGTTGTGGCGACAGCATCACTCCTGGTTGTAGCTACAGCATCACTCCTGGTTGTAGCTACAGCATCACTCCTGGTTGTAGCTACAGCAACACTCCTGGTTGTAGCTACAGCATCACTCCTGGTTGTGGCGACAGCATCACTCCTGGCTGTTGCTACAGCATCACTCCTGGTTGTGGCGACAGCATCACTCCTGGTTGTAGCTACAGCATCACTCCTGGTTGTGGCGACAGCATCACTCCTGGTTGTAGCTACAGCATCACTCCTGGCTGTTGCTACAGCATCACTCCTGGTTGTAGCTACAGCATCACTCCTGGCTGTTGCTCCAGCATCACTCCTGGTTGTGGCGACAGCATCACTCCTGGTTGTAGCTACAGCATCACTCCTGGTTGTGGCGACAGCATCACTTCTGGCTCGTAGCATTTTCCCTTCTGCTCCGCTCTGCTTCCACTTCCTCTCCGGCGTTTTTGGGATTGATGCCCAGAGATAACCTCCTTCGCACTCAGTCCGTCAATACGCTATCAAGTGCAACTTAAAGCGCACTTAAGGGGGCAATTTGGGAGTTTTTCCCGTCAATCTTGAAGCTACGCAGCTCTGAATCTCTGGAACATCTTACGGTCAGCTGCTCTGGCTCGTCGCAACATGTATTTTTAGCTCTGCGCTTCTGCACAACCTCGCCGGAGTTTTACAGGCGGCCAATCCATGCAGGTCCTGCAGGTGCTCCTCCTGAGGTTCTTGTACTTAAAGGGTTTGTTTTGGGCTGAAGAGGCTGCACGCTGTCCACATCGTGACACACATCTGTGGTATTTGGCCGTATAAACTAATTAATGGATGTAAATAACAAAGCCGACGCTATTTTATTTACATGTAGAAAAACAAGAGGGTGCCAAAATGGATAAATAGATTAATTCCCAATAATCCACTCACATCAGGCTTCAAGCACTGCCAAGCGTTTAACGTGTCGTCAACAAATCTTCATCAAAATGCGAGATGATTTTAATAAATGACATCATCAGCTGTGCAATCACATCGTTAAGCAGAGTCGATAGCGGCAACTCTAATTCCCCAGTTAATTACACTTCCTGTGAAGGTATGTGCCCTCACAGGTGTGTGTGTGTGTGTGTGTGTGTGTGTGTGTGTGTGTGTGTGTTATCTAGATAAACAGGAGCAACACGAGCACTTTGCTTTCATGCATTGCTGTGACAAACCCAAATCATCAGTGTTTGCAAAATGAGCGTTTGATGAGTCGTCTGAATCATTTAGGACATTAAAGTCTAAACAATCAACAAAACACATCATTGTGAGCAAAGAAAACTAACATTTCACAACTGAAATTCTTGTTTAAAGGAATAAATTAGGCTTTTAGAACTTCCTTTAGGACCTTCAGAACATTTTAAAGGACTACAACAACCTACTGAAAGACCTTTAGAACATTTTAAATTACCACTATAACCTGCTATTACCACTATAAGGACTTTTAGAACATTTTTTAGGACCTGTAGAACATTTTACAATGACTTCTATAAACTGCAGAAGGACTTTTAGAACTTCCTTTAGGACCTTCAGAACATTTTAAAGGACTACGACAACCTACTGAAGGACTTTGAGAACCTTCTTTAGGACCTTTAGAACATTTTAAAGGACAACTATAACCTACTGAAGGCTTTAAGAAACTTTTTTAGGACCTGTAGAACATTTTAAAATGACTTCTATAGCCTGCAGAAGGACTTTCAGAACTTCGTTTAGGACCTTCAGAACATTTTAAAGGACTACTTTGCACAGAATTCAATTCAGAGGCGTGTTTTGAAAGCGGTCCGGTGCCTGGACCGGGTCGGGCGTCTCACTGTGGTTGTCTCCTCCAGAGGGAGATGGTCTACGCTCCTCAGGACTCGTCGCCCAACCGCCGCCTCAGCAACCCGCACATGTCCTCCCAGCACTCGTCTTCCTCCGCCTCCCCTCAGGGCTCGCCGTCCCGCGCCCGCCTCCTCTACAGCGGCGGCGGCGGCGGCAGACCCTCCTCCTACGCCGGGCCGGCCCACCACACCCACTCCCTGCCGCACCCGCAACCGCACCCGCACCAGCACTCCCAGTCCCACCACTCCTCCCCCCACCACCACCACCAGCAGCAGCAGCAGCAGCAGCAGCAGCAGCAGCAGCTCCTCCACCAGCAGCCCCATCACGCCCAGCAGCCCTTCTGCACCTCCTCCAGCGCCATCCTGGAGCGCAGGGACGTGAAGCCCGACGACGAGGTGGGCGGGTCCAGGAGCATGGTGCTGCTGCGGGGCGACGAGCGCGGGATCTACGCGGACCCCTACTCCCTGGGCCTGGACCCGAGCCGGCTGAGTCTGGCCGGAGGTCCTCACTCGCCTCTCCCGGCCAGAGCCGACCCGTACGGCTCCTTGTACCGCCGTGGAGGAGGAGGAGGCGGAGGAGGCGGAGGAGGAGGTGCTGGTTCAATGCGGTCGCTCACCTCCTACACAGCGGCCGCTTTACAAGGAGAGCTGATGGAGAGCGGCGCCCTCTACCGGCCGGGAGGGCCGCTTTACAACGACGCCTACGCGGCCTCCATGTTGGCCATGGGCCTCCGGGTGCCTCCGCCCTCCTCCCCGCAGAAGATCCCCGACATGAGGGAGTCCTACGCGGGCACGCTGCCCGGCCGGGCCTCCCCCGGCAGGCAGAGCTTGAGGAGGGACTCGGTGACCTCCTCCGTGTTCGGGGACAGTCCCAAGGCTCGGGGCCAGGGCCCGGGCCCGGGCCCGGGGTTGGGCCTCACCTCGGAGCAGCTCTGCCTGATGGCCGGTCCCGGAGGCGAGGGGGGCGGCGCCGGAGGCTTCGGACCGCCTCCGCTGGGAAATGAGACCGAGACCAGGTACATCTTTACCTTTTCTCCAGAAGCTCCTGTTCTTCACATGAGAACCACGGGCCTGAAGGGACACGTTGTACATTATATATATTTATTTACCACAACAACACAGTACTTTTACATTTAAGTGAAAGTTAGATCCTGTAATGGATGAAAAGTTAAACGATAAAATTCACTCCACCTTTTTTTACTCCAGCAGATTGGATGCAATGACATTCTGCATTTACCGTAAAAAACAAGCCGCTGCTAGCTTCAGTGGGTGTCTCCGCTATAGCAAGCTAGTGCTGCTACTAGCTGCCCGCTGTAACAAGCTAGTGCTGCTACTAGCTGTCGCAAGCTAGCACTGCTACTATCTGCCCGCTGTCGCAAGCTAGCACTACTGCTAGCTCCCTGCCGCTGCTACTGCTTGTGTTCCCGCTGCAGGAGTCGAGTCGAGGCTGGTCCCGCTACCCTCGGGGAGCCAGTGGAGAGCTAGCGGGTCGGGAGCAGGGAGCTAGTGGAGAGCTAGCGGAGCGGTAGCAGGGAGCTAGTGGAGAGCTAGCGGGCGGTAGCAGGGAGCTAGTGGAGAGTTAGCGTTGTGGTAGCAGGGAGCTAGTGGAGAGCTAGCGAGCGGTAGCAGGGAGCTAGTGGAGAGCTAGCGGGCGGTAGCAGGGAGCTAGTGGAGAGTTAGCGGTGCGGTAGCAGGGAGCTAGTGGAGAGTTAGCGGGGCGGTAGCAGGGAGCTAGTGGAGAGCTAGCGGGGCGGTAGCAAAATAACCCTCGAAGGTGGTAGCGGCTAATAACTTGACTTTTACGGTATCAAATATCTTGAGGACATATTTTTAAATGTTTAACGTGTTTTCTCATATGTTTTGACGTTTCTTTCTTATACTTTCTTCAGACATCTTTCAATTTTAAGTCCTTTGAGCTTTCAGACGTCCAGACTCGTTTCTGTCGGTCGAAAGGTACAAACTAGATTTAATTTGATTGAAATAAATTGAATTAATAAAAGTCGTCGTGAGCGAAGCTCTGAGCTCAAAACGATGTAGAATTCACAGTGAAACTGCAGATTTGTCTGATTGTCTTGTCCTGATGAATATGAAGAGTCTGAAAGTGATTATTCATGAACACGGCCCTGAATCCCCAACGCACAAATGTGTGTTGAGGAGGAGCGCGCGACGAGGAGCGGCGGGAGAGTTTAGCCGTGTTTAGTCGTGTTTAGTTGTGTTCATTGTGCGTCACGTGACCGTGTTTCACGTCCTGTGTGCGGGTCAGGGAGCGCATGGAGGCCATGGAGAAGCAGATCGCCAGTCTGACGGGGCTGCTGCAGAGAGTGCTGAGCAGAGCGCCGGAGGCAGAGAGCCCGTGAGACACACACACACACACACACACACACACACACACACACACACACACACACACACACAGCCTCTCCGCATCGTGTATATAAGTACTTCTCCACTCTTCCAGGGAGAAGATGGAGTCGGCCAGCGACTGCTCAGGAACTGACAGTAAGTGCTCCACCGAGTCGGCCCCTCCCCCACCCGCTCTGCCCCTCCGCCGCCGGTTTGATA
>NW_027176198.1:833804-838804 GCF_023055335.1 Clinocottus analis | reverse complement strand
GAGATACCGATGGAAGGTAGTAGTAGCTTGTCACCCAAGTTTTATGGTTCTATATTTATTTTATTATTTCTTTATGTTTAACTTATTTATTATATCGTTTCATGTATTATACTTATTTCTTCTTTTTTTCTTAACTTATAATAATAATATAATAACAATAACAATACAATTACATTGAATAGTGCTTAAAAAGTTGCTCTTTACCTGGTAAAAAAAAAGCAAGAAAAAAAACCAATACAAATATAAACAAAGCAGATAAATTTCATTGCAACAGTAAAATAAACAATATAATAATATTCCTGTGTGTCTTGGTGTGTGTGTGTCTTGGTGTGTGTGCGTCTTGATGTGTGTGTGTGTGTGTGTGTCTTGGTGTGTGTGTGTGTGTGTGTGTGTGTGTCAGGCGGCGGAGCGGGACTGGGAGGAGAAGCGGGCCAGTTTGACCCAGTTCAGCGCGCAGGACATCAACCGCCTGCTGGAGGAGACGCAGGCCGAGCTGATGAAGGCCATCCCCGACCTCGACTTCGCCGCCCGCCACATCAACAAGCCGGCCGTGCCCCCGAAGCCCCAGATCAGCATCCCCATGTCCTCTGTTGCCGCCGCGACCGCCGGGGGCGTCGCCGGGAACCCGTCCGGCTCCGCCTCCTCCCCCTCTTCCTCCTCCTCCTCCTCCACCACCGCGCCCGGCGGCGACCAGCAGCCCGGCAAAGTGCAGCTGGCGGCCCAGAAGCTGAACAGCATGGAGGGGGCGGGGTCGCATCGCGGGTCGGGTGGGTGTTCTCTCTCTCTCTCTCTCTCTCTCTCTCTCTCTCTCTCTCTCTCTGTCTCTCTCTCTCTCTCTGTGTGTGGGAATAAAAACCATCTTCTTCATGCGTTGCCTCGTCTTCGCAGTGGACCTCAATGTGACCCGGTACCGCACGGAGAAGCCCTCCAAGTCTCCGCCCCCGCCTCCTCCTCGCCGGAGCTTCCCGTCGGCACACGGCATCACCACCAACCGCTCCGGAGACGTCATCGTGACCTCCAAGAACATGAAGGTCGGACGGGTTGAAACCGGACTGTTGTGTGTTCTGTCTTTACGGGATTATCACTCGTGCGAGAGAGAACGTTTGTCACAATTTGCTTATTACTTTACATTATGAGTAAGACATCAACAGTATTAACATTATACACCGTAAAACTTGGGTTACAAGCCGGTTACCTTCAGTGGGTTTCCCCGCTGTAGCTAGCTAGCGCTGCTGCTCGTTCCCCGCTAGCTCCCCGCTACCTTACTGCTAGTTCCCCGACAATCGCCGAAGGGTAGCGGGACCAGCCCCAGCTCGATGCCCGACTCGGGCTGCGGGGACGCGGGCCGCAGCAGCTAGCGGGGAACTAGCAGCAGCGCTAGCTTGCTACAGCGGGGAGATAGCATGTCTCAGAGTGAGGCTAACGTCTTTGTCTTCCCTCTCAGATGGAGCAGGACGGCGACATGCCTAAGACTCTGGTGAAGCTGAGGCGAACGCCCTGCGACGCCCCGCGCCCCGCCTCCACCCCGCCCGTGATCGCGGCGTCGGCGGTTCGAGACGACGATGACGACGAGGACGAGGAGCGGATCATCGCGGAGCTGGAGGTACGGCTTGTGCCGGTCGGGCTTGAGGTTCACGCTCGCTGCTCTGTGATAACATGTCTCTGCCCCTCACTCTCTCACACAACACAAGATATTTCAGAGAGCTCCCGTTAAAGGTTGTAGTAATCGGTTCGGCGCCCGACCGCAGGCCGCCGCCCCCTCCTGCACCTTCGGGTCCTTGGGCAGAAAGGTAACGTTGAACACAGCCCTCTGCGGCCGCCTCGCCTGCTGACTGTCCCTTTGCCCTCTTTCCAGTGCCGGCTCCGCTGCAGCCTTCACTACCGCTAATACGGCTAACATGCTAACACTGTTAACACAGTAACAGCTAATACTGCTAACACGGTAGTGAAGGCTAGTGTATCAGCGAGTGTGATAGTAGCAAACCAGCGAGGAAGTCAGAGTGCAAATGAGAAAAAGTGAAGTTGAGTCACACAATAACAGAAACTGAGTAACCAATGGAGGAACCGGCGAGGTGAAACATATTACTTTTGTCAAATGAGACTGGAGGCTTTGAAGAGAGACGAGAAAATAACTTCACTTCCCACTCGGAGACTTCTATACAACCAGAGGGGTCGCCCCCTGGTGGTCAGGAGAGAGAATGCAGCTTTAACACATGAAACATAGACTTCTATACAACCAGAGGAGTCGCCCCCTGGTGGTCAGGAGAGAGAATGCAGCTTTAACACATGAAGCATAGACTTCTATACAACCAGAGGAGTCGCCCCCTGGTGGTCAGGAGAGAGAATGCCGCTTTAACACATTAAGCGTAGACTTCTATACAACCAGAGGAGTCGCCCCCTGGTGGTCAGGAGAGAGAATGCAGCTTTAACACATGAAGCATAGACTTCTATACAACCAGAGGAGTCGCCCCCTGGTGGTCAGGAGAGAGAATGCCGCTTTAACACATGAAGCATAGACTTCTATACAACCAGAGGAGTCGCCCCCTGGTGGTGAGGAGAGAGAATGCAGCTTTAACACATGAAGCATAGACTTCTATACAACCAGAGGATGTTTTCACGTGACGTGAAGACATTCCTTACTTGTGGGTAAAAGTTTCGGATTAAGTTGTAGATTTTAGGATCTTTCAGATATTCTGAGTCTTTTCCATTTCAAGGTCTTACTTTCCTTCACACACATCTTCCATTGTTAGTTAAGTTAAGTTAAATTAACCCCTCCCCCTCTGTCGGCTCCCACAGAACAGCAGTAACTCTCCGGGGCCGATGAAGGGCCCCACCGTCGCCGCCCGGCTCAAACACCTGCAGCAGGGCAGCCTGGAGCGGCCCAAAGCCCGCAAGCAGAAAGAGGACTTCCCCAAAGTCCAGGGCCAGCAGCAGGTATTCCACTTCTAGACCTTCTGGCTCCAGAGGACCTTCTGGCTCCAGAGGACCTTCTGGCTCCAGAGGACTGCAGCCTCCATTCTGTCGTCACCGGTTCTTCATGTGCGTTCTTGACATTTCAGTCTCTGGATCCGACCTCGGCTGCTTAGAGGTCACGTTGTTGTCGGTGGTTTGGTTTCCTGAAGGCTTCACGCTCTTCCTCTTCCTCTTCCTCCTCGCTGCGAGGGTAAAAGCCTCGGAGTGGTTTCATTCTCAGAGTGAGGACGTTTCCTCCGGCGTTCGACCCGTCGAGCTCGCTGGCTGAGATTTGCCTTTTTTTCTGTTAAATATCTCCGACGCGGCGACTTATTATGCAAGATGACGAGAGCGAAGCACGAGGTCGCCGAAGACGAGCTTTCAGTTTAACGTGTGCAATAAAATATTCATGAAAGGTGACGGAGGCAGAAACTGTTCAATTATGAAATGAAGACGGATTTAAATTGTCTAAATATGGAGGTGGATATGAAAAACAAGTAGCAAGTAGATAACACGATAAAAGTTTGCTTTATTTCATAAAAAAACGTTTTAAAATAAATAATCTCGTTGCTCAAATCCGACCAATCAGGTTACGATCTGTGGATCATGTGACCCGGAGAGAACGGTTATTTATTTATAGTGATTATTGAAAGTGTAGATTATTAAAGAGAGTGCAGTTTAAAACTACACCGTCAAAGTAAAATATAAGTTTTAATAAAAAAGGCTATAAATACTAATATACTACTAATATAATATTTTGACTCATAGCGGCAGCGTCAGACTTTTTAAATAAAAAAGTTTTAATGTCGCGGATCAGCACAGAAGATTCAACACTCGCTCCCAAAATACATTTTGTTGCTTTTTTGACACAAAATATTAATATTTTTAGTGTAAAATCTCAAAGTCAAGAATAAACAATGACACAAAAAAAACCTGGAAAACTCAACAACACAAATGCGTCGCTCAGGAAAACACAAGCGGAGGAAACAAACCGGCCAATCAGAGCGCAGCAGCGTGTCAAACATCGGCCCGCGCTCGGCCTTGTAAACGTGAAGCTCCACCCGTCTTATCTGTCCCCTGCAGGCGCTTCAAGCGCCCCCCCCCCTCCCCTTCCTCATCCTCCTCGTCCTCCTAAAATAAAGAAGGAGAAAAAGAGCTTTCACAAAATCCTGGAGGAGTAGAAAGTGAAGGTCCTCTGCTCCTTGTTTCCTCTCCTCTCTTCCTCTCTCGGTTCCTTTTCTTCTTGTTTCCTCTCCTCCCTTCCTCTCTCGGTTCCTTTTCTCCTTGTTTCCTCTCCTACTCTCCTATCCTCTCAACCAAAACTCAGAATAGGAGGTTTTGTCGCCTCTTTTCCTTCCCCTCTTTCCTCGTATACATTCATCATCCCTCCTTTCCTCCATCCTGCATCACACACAGAAGAGGAGGAAGAAGAGGAGGAGGAGGAAGAGGAGGACATGTTTTCCGTCTCAGAGCTCTGGCAGCAGCTTCGTTGTAGCGACATCATTCTGGTCTCCAGGAGGACGGTCACGCCGATGCACCAAAACCCGCCGGCCAATCAGGAGCTTGGAGCTTATAATAGTGGGAGGGGCCAGCGGGGGAGGGGGAGGGGGAGGGGGAGGGGGGAGAGAGGGAGGGGGGTGACCTCGTCAGATTCAACAGAAAACTTGAATTTGTCTGTTTGTAAATTTAGATTTTTGTCTTTTTTTTTCTTTCCCTCTCACTGCTTCTGGTTTCCATCCAAATTTATCTTTTCATTTATTTTTTTGCTCTTAAATCTTCTCTGCTTGTTTTTCTTTTCCTTTTTTTGGGGCAGTGCTGAGATTATATATATATATATATATATATATATATATATATATATATATATATATATATATATATATATATATGTTTATTATTAGTATTGTTTTTCTTCTCTTCCGCTCATGCTTTCTGGCCAATCAGCATCAGTTTCGCTGCTTTTTTTCCATCCTGTTCGGTCCATGAGCAGAATCTCTCTCTCTGTCTCGCTTCCTCGCTCCCTTCATCCTCTGTCCTCGTCCTCAGGT